>NW_009648440.1:2337800-2376595 GCF_000708025.1 Charadrius vociferus
GGGGCGTCAGCACGAACACCATGACCCCTTCCAGCCCAAGGTTACAAGTGAAGAGGAAGCCACACTCTGAACTTGGCAGGGCCAGGCATGTTGTTGAAAAGCCTGGGCAGCATCAGGTCTTTTTTTTCCTAGTTCAAAGGCCTAACCAAGTCATTCTGGGCACCATGAGTGTGAGCAGGGAGAGCCCAACAAGTTGCTGCTGGCACTCTGCTGCGCTGCACCATGGCTGCTTTTCACTTACAGGCGCTCTGTTGTTTCATGTTTTTATAACACCAGGGTACCCAGTCCTTGGCAGGTGCTCCTGAGAACTATTATACAGCAAATAAAAATGTTCCAGCTTTCAAAACATTCGTGAGAACTCTCAGGGAAAGCATACTGAAGTTTTGGTTTTCAGTGAACTCTCACACAAGGACTGAAAATTCTACATGCTGACAGAAAGTTAGATTTTGGGTCCCTGAAAACAAACAATTTTAGAGTGGTCCTAATGATTAAACCACTGGCAGCTGTTTTCTTGCAGCCACGGATGAGCCAGGTACCAGGCCAAAGGTTCATTTATGGAGCTGCTCCACCATGGGCAGAAGCTCAGTGTTGCTGCAATGGTCCTTAAGGCAAAACAATTCCCTTAAAAAAAGGAGATGATTTAGAGTTATATCATGGAAAATGTGCCTCGTGTTTTCTAGGTCTACCCTAGCGAGGAAACAAATCTCCAAGAAAACCATCAAAGTGATGGGTGATAAGACACTGCTGAATGGTGGCTCCCACAGATGAGACATGAGATAACTCAAACCCTTGATACTGAATGAACTTCAAAGCTCTGTAGTGGCACTTGCTTACATGATTTGTTTTCAAAATGAAATGGAGCTGTTTATCCCAAGAGGAAGCTACAGTGAGGTGACAGCCTAACTGTCCTTCCTTGCGCGCTTCTCTACAGTAGTTCTATGATCAAAACTCTTGCCAAATCTGAGCTGCCAAGTGAAATTGTTGAAGATGCCTGCTTATGGGTGTTGCAAAGTAAAACGGCTGTAATAGCAGCTTACATCACAAGGCAATATCAACAGGATTTAGCCACATGCAACACTGTGATCTTGAAAAATCATAGATTGTGCTGGATTTATTACACAGGCAGGATTTAAAGGCAGGCAAGACTGCCAATGTGCTGTACATTGGCTGGATACCCGATTTCCCTGTGTTGCTATTTAGCCAAGATCTGAAGTTAATTTATCAGGAAAAAAACGGGGACTTGGACAGGACGTTAATAACACATTAAGACACATGGACACTATTGTTACTTACCATGTCACATCCTCAAGGAATTGTGTGTTGGGAACAGCCTTCCTTGCTGTCTAAGAAAAGTCCCACTCTTCAATCACTGTAGTTCAAATTGACCTATTTAGCTTTTCAAGTGTTGACAAGTGTTGGTGGCATTTGCTGGCAAGGCTTTCTTCTGCTTGCTAGAGAGACTGGTTTTGTAGTACACAGGTAGGTGATGCCAGACAAAATTCTGGAGGTAAAATCAAAGTCAACCTCACCAACCGATCTGTCAGGTGGGAGTTCAGCTGTTGGTGTCATATGAGGGGAAAAATAATAGAAGCTGTATCTATCAGAGGGGCATTACAAAGCATGCCAGGTCATGGTACTGCAAAACTAGAGTGCTCCCCTCTGCATCTCACTTTGGTCCTTCCTTCTTTTAATGGGCAGCAAGTTACAGTCAATTAAAGGTGATTGATAGGAACTGCAGAGAACACATTCATAAGCAAATATGAAAAATAACCATACACCTTGTGATCGGGTTATACAAATTACATCATAAATAGAAAGTAGTTATGGTTGATTGGAGCAATTAAATGTTTTCTTTAAGAAAAGAAAAAACCCTCCAGTGAGAATATTTTAGAAAATGGCTTTTTAATCATCTGTAGAACTGCTAAAATTACTGTCTCCTAATAGTTTTAAAGTGTTCCTTAGTTAGAATTAGCTGTAATCCCATTCCAGACAGCCGAATACTTCCCTAGGAACCTGTTTACAGCAAACTTTATTTTTAATCACAAGATCACATCCATATGCTTTACATAGCCCAAAGGAGACCAGAGCAGCTTTAAGCATATTTCCCTGCTGTGCAAACAGCAACAAACTTGGGAACCATTGCATGGGAAAGAACAAGTTCTAGAACCAGTCAGGAGGACAGGGCACATAGTAAGATTCACCACTCAAGTAAGAAACATTAACACTGATTATAACAATCAGGTGTTTCCAGTGCTATCTGATGCAAACTAACAGCATCTTGCCACATTAATCAACCAGCTGATGCCTTCAGTCTTGCTTGTTTCATCATCTACCATTGTCCCTGCAGATACTGCTAGTTCTGCATGGTTAAGGACGCATTTTGGGAGCGAAAGAACTGTGGCCACGTTGCTGTGGTAGAGCAATCTCTGCCCAGCAGCATGGTGAAAGTGATGCGTGCCCTGTGGGCAAATGGCAGGGAACAGCTTGGACCCAAACAGAGGAGCTCCTGGGCATTGCACGCCCCAGTGCTCCACTTCTGCCGGCCCTCGCGTGGGAATGCTGCCGGTCTGCACAGCCTGGGAATGGGCAGTGAGGGACCGGCCCCTGCCAACAGTGCCAACCCGCACCCAGTGCAGCATGAAAAAGCACTCTGGATGGGAGCAAGGGGATGAGAAGCAATCTCTTAGAAATGGTAGACGTAAAAATGGTCCTATCTGAAGAGAGAGAACACACGCTTGGTAGATACACTCGACCAATCGTCCAATTTAACATTGAGAATACTGCTCAGGATGCCCTAAGAGGCCAAACCTTGTCTCAAGGAGACTTGGGATGCTGGGAAAGATAAAGGAAAGGGTAAAAACGCTTAACACAGCCTGCTTTGGTCAAAGAAACCCAGAGCAGTTTTCATATAAATGTGATTTTTTTTTTAATCTCGGTGGAAAATGCACGGTATTCTTCCTTTTTCTACTAACTTTAACCATACCTCCCTTTGGGTCTGCAAAACAAAGATAATTGGTTTTTACTCACCTGCATAAAATGCTTGAAGAACTCAGAATGACTGAAGATATAAAAGTGGAAAGAAAATGTGTGTATATGCATGTTTATATATAATTGTTATTATTGTTACAGTCTGCCAGGGAAACAAAGATTATTTCTAGCAAAACTTTGGGTTTTTTTATAACTTTGAAAGCTGTTTAATAACTAGTGATCAGATGAAACCCAACTGCTTTTGAAATCAATGACAACTGGATTAAGTGTTGGAGAGGAGGAAGCTCTAGCAGAAAATGTTTATACTACTGAGTATTTGTTATCTTAGATAATCACCATTTCTGCCTATATCTTCCAAGAAACTCATTCTGTTGCTCTGAAAAATACATAATGATTTGAAGACAATTTCAGAGGCTAAAACCCCTGAAATTCTAAACTCGGGATCAAAATACTTACAAACAGTGTCTCAGATCAGTAAAAGCAGGCTGAAGAGGACAAGAGGAGAAGGCATTTAATCATTTGACCTCAGTGACTGCAATATATTTATTCTGTTTTATTCTCCCAGAGTAGTCATCATAGAATGGTTGGAGTTGGAAGGGATCTTAAAGATCATCTAGTTCCAACCCCCTGCCATAGGCACGGACACCTCCCACCACACCAGGTTGCTCAAAGCCCCATCTGGCCTGGCCTTAAACACCTCCAGGGATGGGGCATCTACAACTTCCTTGGGCAACCTGTTCCAGTATCTCACCACCCTCACAGTAAAGAATTTCTTCGTAACATCTAATCTAAATCTACCCTCTTCCACTTTAAAACTGTTACCCCTCATCCTATCCCTACACTCCCAGATAAAGCGTCCCTCCCTATTTTTCCTTGTAGGCCCCCTTAAAGTCTTCTTTAGAATTAGGATGTAAAATGACTTATTTTAAAAAACAGATGTTATAAAACAATCAATGTCAATAGAATGTCTTCTAAACATAGATTAACGCTCTGCCTATCTGCTTCCTCCACTGTAAAAGATAACAGTGACTAAAGAGAGTCTCTCTATGGATGAAATCCTGACTATCTCTTATTTCCAGGAAAGCTATAACAGTGTGTACAATTTCATGTAGATACTGCAAAATGGACATACCATGAAAAAATATACATATTTATAAAGCCAAAACTGCACCTTATCCCTGCAGCTAAAATATTCTGCTGTTCAGTGATTCTGTGATAGCTCTACTGTGCCCATCAATGCTACACTGGAGATGTTAACAGCTGAGCTGGTCCTTGCCATGCTACAGCTTCATGAACTGCCTCTCTACTTCACTACAGATTTATCTACAACAGGAAGAAAGGCAGATGTTATCTTACACCCCCATCTCTATTTTTGACTAACCTATCTACACTCTGGATCAAACTGAATCACTCAGCATTTCTCAGTAGCATTTCTTTATCAATCGTTTAAGTACTAGACTTCCCATCCACATAGCATGAACTCATCTGGACTGTGCAGGGACTAAGCTTGTGGTTTGGGCCCTCAGCTGTTGTTTTTCACACCTCTTAGGTCTTGGTGATGTAAAGGACATTTTGATGTAGGGCATGTTAGCCCACCAGTTTGAGTCCAAGACCTTGCCGGACTGTGTGAACGTAGTCACTAATGCTGTGGGAAAGATTTGTATTCAGAAGACTACAGTAACACCCTCAGAAGGAAAGCATTGGGCTAATACCGAGGAATAAGCATCTGGAAGAGTGCCCAGGTTCACCAGAAAAAATATAGTTTCCACTACAGCTTGTCAATGAATATTGAAAAAAGATGAGTGATGATTAAGAGTTTAAAATAATCTCCTTTCCACCCTTTCACCTGCCTCCAGTCAAACCATAAAGCCAACCATGCCCCTGGCTTACATTATAATGGAATTATTGTTCGTGAAGGTTTGGCCAGTCAGCAGTCAACAGCGAAGAAATGATAAACGTGTGCACAAAGGAAGGCCTTTGGAAAGAAAAGAGAAAGGAAAGAAGAAAATTTATTATTGCCAGTCTACTGATGAATGCAGGCATTAGAATAGCAGATGGAGAGTATATAAGGGGCTGGAGAGTGAAAAGCTAAGCGTTGCCTTAGAGCATCAGGAAATGGAACCAGGGTTGTGAAAGCCATCAAGCTGCCTGCGCTCTGCATTCCTTAATGTACAATGAAATGCTTTGATAACCGAAACCAAAAACCCTAAAATGGCAAGCGCTTCCTGCAAGAACCCTTGAAATAAGGTTTGCCGCTAATGTGGGGTAGTCCTCAGTGTAAGGTAGAAAGACGGGGGAACTGGAACTCCGCGTGCTGGAATGGGGATGTTTGGGTCAGCGCTTGGGACTGTTGCTTGGGATACACCAAACAGCAAGAAAAGGACTAGGAAGGATGCAGCAGTCTTAGCTCCAAGGTAATGGATAATCCAGAAACAGCTGTTTCTCTTCCTCAACCTTTTTTAAACTGCCACAGGAGACCTCTTTCTACTCAGAGCACAGTTATTCTTCAGCATCGACTTCTCAACACACCACTTTGGCTTTCACAAGTAATCTGTTGGACAGGCTAGGAAACCTGTGCTGAATTCCCTCGTCTCCAATGTTTGGCTTCGGTTAGGAGAAGATTTGCCCCAAGACTAAACACGTGTAATATTAAGCGTAACCTTTTCTTAGCTTTATTGTACTTGCTCCTAAATCTAAATTATGTATACCTTGTGTGTGTTTATGTGTATGTGAGTGAGGGAGAAAAACTCAAACAGGCATGGAAAATGTGGACTCCATTCACCCTGCATACGCTGTAATATGAACAGACTTACAGAGGTGTGTGGGCATATATAGACTTAACCACATCTACTGTAAAGAGGAAAAAAAACGCTGAGAAGCATTTTGTCATGTTTTCCATTTGAAATGTGTGAGCTGTGGAAACTCAAAGCTATAACATTAATGTTTCTTCTGGTAGGTTTTTTCCTGTGCTATTTATTTTTCCTGTGCTATTTATTTGCTATCGTGTTTTTGGGGAACTTGACAAGTTTGTGAGGTGTTTTTTTTCCCCTTTCCCCATATCTAGAAAATATGCACACATTTGAATTATGACTTTCCTACAGGAACTAACAGCTGTATGTGCAAATCATGCATATAAATCAATTACCGAGGCCTATGTACTATAAATGCACCCATTAATTAAGCAATGTCAGATGCTATGAACCATGAAGTTCATTACATCTTTAGCATTCAAACCAAGGATTATTTGAAGAAGCAATACTACGTTTACCTAATAGTTAATGAAATTAAGCCGGGTTGTTGCCAACATTCTTATTTTATGCCTAATTCAGTGTTTAAATGTTTATGAATAAAACACTAACTGCTGAAAGCAGAAATGTTGAAATGTAATTACTGGTAAGTTATAACGCACTTGAGGACTCATTATACCAGACTTGGGAGTTTTAAGATCACCAGTGTAACACACTCTCCAAAAACACAGAATTTTTATGGGCTAAAAGCTGGAAAGACATAAATGCTGTTGAATTTGTCCTGGCTGAGTGGAAATTTTGATGATCGTGGTAGTATGATTTATGGGTATAACATTTTCCAGTCATTACGTGGTTGCATTTCAGCATTGTGACATGATTTGCATATGTGAATATCCTTGCAAATTAACTTCTGATGAGAGCTACATCTGCCTGGATTAAGAAACTCCTATCTTAAAACCAATCCAGCTGCTACCCTGAAGGACCTATTTGAAAAAACAGGCAATCTGCAATGTCATCATATATAGTTTTTCCATATGTATGTCCTGATTTAGATTTAAATGTAAATATTGGATGACAGTATTGGTTACTTTGTTAGGGTCTATTCTGCCAACTAAGAGGCACTCAGTGATGTCAACATTAGGCTTATCTCTGCTGTGTAGCACTCTACCTTCCTCTATTCCATTAACCTGTCTACAGACAGCTAAGTATCAAGAGCTAGAGTAGGATCCATCACTGCTGTCCAAAGCCATTCGTAGCCACATGAATAAACAGAATCAAATTTAAAAGAAAACAATGCAAAGGAAAGAAACAAACCCATAAGACTCTCCAGAAGTAGCAGGAGAAGAGAGCAGCAAAGACCTTAAGCTGAACAACACCTTCTGCTGTTGGCTCAGCATTTCCCAGGATCAGGATTATCTGCTGGAGGATATGTATCCACAGAAAAATGCTACAACCTCTGCCACAGAAAACTTGCGTGCGGGCTCTGAATGTAACCGATGTGCACAAGAGGTAAAGTCAGACAGGCAGACAGACGGGTGAGCACAGAGAGATAATGAAGTAATGTTTTTTTTTGCAGAATAACAGTAAATTCATGTAAGACTCTTGCTTGAGTGCTTTGCAGACCCCAGTAGGGTTTTTTGCAGCACAGTAAAAGAGGAGCTTGAAGGAGGAATTTAAAGGAAAGTCATGACACAGAGTTGTGAAGGAATTGTGAGAAAAGCAGCAGCGCTTCTGAGCATTGGAAAAAAAAAAGGGATTGTGGTGTGTGGAAGCCAACACAACCGCTTGATGCAGAAAAATGAGGGGGGGCATGGAAGAGATGCTTGAAGAGTAGTAGCAGTCAAAGCAATGGACAAATAGACTTCTCTTTGGGGTGGCCTTGCAGCAGTTGACTAAGGTGGTCAGGTCACTTTGGACAGGCTGTGAGAAACTGGGACGTTCTCAAAGAGATGAAGAGTTGTAAAGGCAGGGATGTGACCTAGCTGTGCAGCTCAGGAGGGAGGGACACAGCCCTGGAGGCCGGGCAGTGGTGGTAGGAGGCAGAGGAGGGAGAGGTTGGACTGGGAAAACAAAGAGACTGTGTGAGCTGTGTGGTCTTCAGAGTAGATCTGGGATGCTTCAGAGACAGAGAGGAGCTGGTGGTGTAGGGCGGGAGGAAACAGGTGTAGAGAGGCAAGGAAGCGACAGGAGTCAGTAGAAGGAAAAGGAGCTGAGTTTGTGCTTGTGCTGACAGAGCTCAGAAACAGGTGTAGAAAGGATAGAGGACAGGAGCCTGTGTAAAGGTGGAGAGATACTAAGAGTGTGACTGGAGAGTTGAGAGAACCAGAACAGTGACCTGAGAGAAGAAAATATTTAGCATGGGATTTGCATCCTTTTTTAGAAATGGAAGAAATCAGATATTTTTATTTTGTTGGAAGCATTTTAATTTTTACCAGTATCAAGTTTTTAATAGTAGTTTTAGTAGCTATTGCACTGAATGTATGAGCTTATCCGTTCTTCTCTCCCAGAAATTCACCAACATCGCTGCTGCTTGAACACACTGCTTTTCCTAAAAGCCATTGCAATTAAATTGAAATTTTTAAATTGTGACAATATTGATAAATTTGTAATGAATTTCACTTTGCATGAGCTGAAAGCTTGACACACAGAAGTCAATGGCCAAACCCCAAGGAACAATTGGAAACTGATTCAGCAGCTCATATGTATAGTCTTAACTGAGGCTTAAATATGTAGAAACCAAAACCACACAGTAATATTCATGCCACATTTTTAAATGCTTTTCATCCCAGCGTTGTAAACTAAAATGTTAGTGGAGATACAGTTCAAAAATCATTAAAAACAGAAAAAGTGTCCTCCCACCAAGTCAATAAGGGGCAATAAATACCAGTGAGTTAAGCAGCACAAAGTCTAGAATAACTTCACAAAAAAAAAAGGGGGGAAAAAAGTTAACAAAATATCTGCATCAAAGGCATAAATAAGCTGTGCACCTGGAACTAAACATATGCAAGTAAATGATCCCACCCAATCTTAGACTGAATGGTTACTTACTGTGAGATCAGTCTTCACGCAAATATAGCGCTGAAAGGGGAAAGGATGACAGAGTCAACACCATGATATTTTCATATATGCCAAGCAGGACACCTCAACATGGACATAGCGCTGTGTTCTGCTGCTTCCAGACTAGAGCTGGATTGCTCCTGTGGGTTGGTGTGGAGGCAAGAGAGCTTGCTCTGCCTGCATCCCCCTGTATAAACCTAAGTCTGTTGCTTGAAGTCTCAGACTCTGCAGCTGATCGTTGCCTAATATAACAAGTTACTGACCTGATGGGTTACATCCAGTGATGTTCAGTGCTGCTGAATGCAGTCACATGTGAAAAGATTAACAAGTGAAAGATGTATTCAATCCTACCAGCATTCATGAACAGCAACAAGATTCATTCCAGTGCCAGTAATTCTTAAATCAAGACCTCTGTTATCAAATAGGAATGCAGACTTAGGGAAGGCACGTGGGATTCTCTCTCTAAAGCACAGCTGATCTCACAAGTTAAGGAGCGGTAGAGAGCAGCCTGGGGAAGACCTTGCAATCTTTAACTTTTCCTCATAAAGCAGCTGCTTTCCGATCCCACAAGTTAGAAAGGCAGAGTCAGCAGCGGCAAGTGAACTCATTGCCTAACTGTAAGTTCCTTCTTGTCATCAAGTGTTGATTTTATTACAGTTTGAGATGACTCGGGGTAAAATCCCTGATATTGTGCATTCCCAATGATGTTTCATTTACTGATTGTGTGCAATAAGAAATGTAAGAAATTTATTCCAGTAAATAGAGTTCACAGTGGCCATATTCATGTATCCATCCTGGTGTAATTCCCAAATGGCTTTGTGAAGGTCTGAAGAAGCAAAGGAGTAAATAAACTCATTCTCTGTCAGGTTTACAGTTGCTTCTTCAAGCAGGACTGCCTTGATTGCTATCTGGCTCTGTCTATCCCAGGTGGGTTCACACAGAACTCCTTAAATGATGTCAAGAGCAGAGGGAGCTAAAGCAGTGACATATATTGGCTTTCAAGTTATTGGGAGATATCTTGATTTTATTTTTTCTGGCACCAGTAGTCACTCTTAGTCTTCTATTTAGCATGGAGAAACACAACATAACATGCCGTCACAAGGGAAGGGTGAGAAGGAATTGTGTTATCTTAGAGTATCAGGTGCTCATTATAGCCAGCAATTAGCAAATCTCAGAAGTTAGGATGCTTATTCAAGCCTTCTGATTCTACACTATTAGATAGGAAATCCCATGAAAATAAGATGTGAGAATGCCAAGACTTCTGCCTCTCAACTGAGCACAAATATTAAACAAAAAAGAACTTTTCCTCTATACCTTGGCACTTCCAAGCTTGGCAAGAGCAAAGTACAGAATCAAGTATACGTATTTGCTTTTAGAAAGGTTAAATCAGAGGATTTAATTGTAGGTATTTCTAAAGTTTTGTGTGTAATCCTTAATCTAACAAGCTGGTGAGAAGTCTTTCACCATTTTAAATAGACTTTGAGCTAAGAATGATGAAAGCAACAAGACCTGACATTTTCACAGAGCTGGGCAGCTTCACATCACTCCTGGCTATGGTTATGTGGAAGTGGTTTTTACCAATCATTGCATTTTTGAAAGGTGCCAATAAGTCTGGTTCCCTCAGATTTTCAGCACCTTTTAGCACTCCAAAAAGAGCACCCCAAAGGCCAGCCTCAGAAGCCACTTGCCATGTTTGCAAACATGGACCAATATTTTGCATACTGTATATTTTAGATTGGCTTTGAACATAGCAAATACTATCCCTGTAACATAAGGATTCAGTTACAGTTTTGTATTTATTATTTATATATTTTATATATTTATATATTTATGGAACAGTTCATTTTAGGTAGTTGCTTCAGAGGGGAGACAAATCTATTGCAGCACTGATATCTCTTTTGTTGTTTTCAGTTGATGAAAACTAGCCCAGGAGCACAAAGGACCCAACTGCAGCTAACTGAAATATTCCCCGTGCGTTCTATGGACACTGAGTCCATCTCTAGGTGCTTTTACTGTTGGATGACTACCCAGTTGCCAATGCAAAGTACTGGTATTTTTGTCTCATTCCTCAGAAATAAAACACACAGTCCTCCCTGCACTTAGTATCATGACCCAGAGTGCTCTAGAACAGAAAGAGTGAATGATCATCCCACCTTTAGGGGTGTGTAGATTAGTAGGACAAAACGGAAGAGCCTGCACCGGCAGCACTTCAGCTGTACTTGCACGGTGGATAAAAAGAGCCCTTTCATTTCTGGATACGTCCATGAAAAGCCAGAAAGAACAATGAAATCATCAGCATTATAATGTAAATCCTTCAAGAAGTGTTCTAGATATGCCCAGATGGGTATGTGGATATACTTTAAAACTAGATAGTTTGATTTTTTTCATAATTCTGTGTAAGTTCAGAATAAATTTCTTTTTTATTATTTTTAAACAATCGAAGAACATTTTCATTTATCTCTCCACTGCACTGACTTCCTCTGAGACCATGATTGAATAAATGAAAATTTACCTCTTATTCCTCCAGTTCCTGCTCAGTAAGCTCAAGAAGTTTAGATAACACAGGCAGGATCCCATTTTTTATCCAGGTACTCAGACATCCAGAGAATCATTAGCCTCTTACCCTCTTTTTTTTTTTTTTTTTTATGGGAGCTATTAGCACACAGAGCACTACACCAGCAGCCCTATCTTGTTTGTCTTTTGTTACCTAAGTTTAACTCCACCTTAGTTACCTGAGTAATTACTGATTATTTGCCTGAGTGAGGTGAAGGGGATCACATCCTACAGTATTATCATGCCCCTTTTGTTTGGTTGCTGTGTAATGTTTTGGGTGCAGCCTTAGTGCCAGCTCCCCAGTGCAGGTGGGCAATGTTCCAACTTAGGAGGGATCAGGGTTTCGTCCAAGGGAATACGGTGAAACTTGCATTTAGTTGCCAGGCACTACGGGCATTCAGTACTCTGTAGTTTGAAATAACTGTTTCTATACTTTTTATGCCACAAACTTCAGCCTTGTCAAAGCCAACTTTGTGTCGGGTTGCTAGAGATGGAAGTCAAAAGGAAGAGTACTACTTATTCCGATCAGAGTGGTTTGCTCTAGTACTGTGATGCTGTGGCATTGGTTACCAGACTTCTAGGTTTGTCTGTTTTAACATTCGTAATTAAAGAGAGATTCTGGGAGAGAGAAGAAAAGAAGAAAACTTGAGATAGAAGTTAATAGTAGACCTGGATAATGTAAAATAATATTTTCCCTGCAAATTTTTCCATCATTACTGAAAACAGGAATTATAGGGGCAAAATGAAACTTCTGGTTTTCCTGGACACTTGTGAAGGGCCATCACATGGTTTTATTTGTGCAAGGAGTCCTTAAGGCCTACTGCCAGCCGACTCATGCCTCTCTAAGTCTCACCTCTCTTGGTCTTATTCCTCTTCTTACGTTCCTGGTGTTGTAGTCTGGATTGCACAACATCTTTTCTGTCAGGTCCTGTGTCAGGGCAGAAAGCTGATGTGGTACTGGTGAAGGAAGGATTTGACACATCTTTCTGTGAAGCATTGGGGTGCTCAGAGGCTTTTTTCAGTGGAAAATGGAATTCTGTTCAATAGCATTCTGGGGTAGCAGATAAAACGTCATTTGTTCCTGGAATACCTACAATATGGAAGAAAAATCTAAAAAAATTGTGAGTATTTCAACAAAAAGAAAGTATAATATCTTAGCAGAAATAGTTCTTGCACTATGTCATGAGCAGCCTCATTAGTTTTTCTTTGATAATTAGCTGTAACTGTGTAAAAATTATTAGCTGTATTGAAACAAAGGGACTTTTGAAAGAGAACCAGCATGAATACTTATTGTTAGTAAATTAATTTGGAAAAGCCTTGATTAAGCAATATACACCTAATTTCACATAAAAATGCTGATTTTCTCCCTGAAGATTATCTGTCAATTCCATTAATATGAAGAAAATTCTGCCTGAATGTCAATTAGAGCTTTGAGAAAGTACACTCATACACTGCATCGGGGAAAGTCTGAGTCACATAAACAGAAGACCAGAAAAGTGTTAATGGCTTCAGCTCATCTTAGTTTGTCTAGGTGTGACCTGCGTAAAGGCTGACAAGTATCTGTGATCCCTGCTAAGGTCTGGATTTTCCTCTGGTCTCAGCATGTCACTTTGTGCTCCGCCGCTGAAGCAGAGAAGGAGCAGCAGCAGAAAATCTGCTGCCTAAGCCAGGCAGGCTGATAGCCTGATTTTTCTCAGGTCTTGCCCCAGGTGCTACAGAATTAGGATTCTCCCTTTGTGGAGCAAACTCACATTCTTTTAATACCTCAGTGAGACACTGAGCGTGGCAGCATGGGAGGATGAGGTTCGGCTGGCTCCAGAGGTGGAGAGGCACATGCCAGGCTGCATGTTGAGTTCCCCCTGGACCAGAAAGGTGTTGCAGTTGGAGTCTCCACCACTGCCATCAACAGCCTTCAGCCCGCCATGACATCAGCCGGGCAGTCTGCAGGACACCGCTGCCCCCCAGACACCATCCATATGGCACCACAATTGCTGTCAGTCCCTCGCTCTCCTGGCACCCTGACATTGATTTGGCTGTCTCTCTGGATGCCCTGTACGAGGCTTCCTCACAACCACCACGTGAATGAGAAGTGCAGCTAAGTGAGGATGCTCACGGGTTAATTGCTCAGCTGTCTGTCTTACACAGTGAGGGCTGGGGTTATTGTCTCTGAGTTTCTTACACCGGTAAAATAACACACAAGTGTGGCTTTCAATGCAATGCCTGGCTGCCAAATGAGTGAGGATATTAAAAAAGCATACATAAGTTCATTTTTATTTAAAAAAAAAAAAATCAAATACAATTGTGGAAAGGATATGACACAAAATCATGTAAGACAGATTTTCAATTAATTCTCCTTTTTCTTCCCCGGAATTCAAACATACCTCTCAGAACAAATGGGCTCAGGCTTGGGACAGTAATAAGTCTTTGATTTGAATATCATTTTGAAAGAATCACACATCTCTAAAAGATTAGGGAAATATAACTTTTATTTTAATGAGAGTAGTATTTTACTGGACCCTGGCAGGGTATTAGGGAAATTATCATTTTCTCATTAGTCTAACTGCCAACTAGCTCTTCTTACTTTCCTTTTCTTCACAATGGAGGGTGTCTCAGACAAAACGCTACTTAATCAAATTAATTAAGAGGGAGCAGATTTCTAAAGAATGAGGTTCAGAAGGAATCTGGCCAAGAACTTAGCAAGTTCAAGACTTCAAATGCTTTCTCAAGTTCCACAGACTTCAGTGGTATTTAATTGCTTTCTTGAGTCAGGTCCTAAGAGTGTGGCTTTGGGATTAAAGCAAGGAAAATTCTTGTTAGACAAAAAGGTGCCATCAAATGGATTTATGAAAATGTGGAAGTGTTGCTGAACTTTCTGTCAAAATAATCTCTTTGAGGAACATTCAGCTCTGCAAGTGCCTACATTTTTTAATTAAACATTTCAGCAATTCAGGTTGAAACAACTGTTTGTTTCAAAATTCCTTTTTGCTATACAGTTGTGAAGTCTGAAAACAAACCCACATCTGACCTGATCTTTTCCTAACCAATTGTTCCAAATAACTGAGTTTTGTGCCAAACTGAAATAATTATTTTTTTAACTGACAGAACTGCTGATGAATGCAAAAAAGGAATCACTGGAATAAAACCAGTCCATGTACAGAACTCAAAGTTTGTGGGCTACAAAAAGTAAATGCTTCATGGATATTTTATTATAACTTAGCTTATTCAATTATCATATGCAGTTATGTTAACTGCTGTGAATGCGCAGTAGTTATACAGTTTATTTTAGCATATATATTGAAAACAATACTTATTTCTTCAACTACGACATATTCATCTACATCCTATTCTAGGAAGAAATATCTAGTTGCTAGTCACTTGTGATTAATATTTCGTATTATACAATGCTCACCATAAAAACTCATGCAGGCACCAAGTAGTGTGTCAGGCTCTTGTACAAACCAGGACTGTGAAATATCACAACCTGGTCCAGGTCTGCTCTCTGCTGGACCTCAGTTTGTTGCGATGGGATCCCATTGCAGCATCCAACATGATAACAAAGGACTGAGGTAGAAACTGGATCCAGGCCATTCAGGAACCCTCTCCACAGACAGTCCCCACTTTCTCTCCTTTTAAGGAGAGAAAACCTCTCTTAGCAGGAGGCTTCTGGTAACGATCTAAGCCAAAGCTTTAGCAGGCACAACAGCATTTGGGCCTTAGGACAGACAGTGACTGACCACAAGCTCAAGGGGTGGAGGATTTGCCTTCTTGTAGGGCACCTCAGATGTGAAGCTGTGCTTTGTGCCACAACATTGACCTCCAAACATGGGTAACCGTCCTGGTTATGGAAGAGATACCGCAGTGCTTCTCAGTATTTATGCTGCTGCAGAGAAAC
This sequence comes from Charadrius vociferus, assembly GCF_000708025.1. Taxonomy (NCBI): domain Eukaryota; kingdom Metazoa; phylum Chordata; class Aves; order Charadriiformes; family Charadriidae; genus Charadrius; species Charadrius vociferus. The sequence continues at coordinate 2,353,038 of NW_009648440.1, forward strand.
TTCAGCATGGACTCAGCCATGCAGAACTCAGACTGCCCATGTCAGATCTAACAGATCTGCCACACCAGAATCCTGCCCATCTCCCTGTTTGTTTGAACAACCATCCCTGTTTGTCTCCCGGACACATTTTTCAGGGGTGGCATGGTAGTAATGCACAGAGACAAAGGTATAGCACCCATCCTCCTGTCTCCTCAAAGGTGGAAGAATTGTGTAGATCTCTGGTAAACATGCAGATTAGTGCAGTTCCCCTCAGACTGATCTCACCTCCCATGTTCAAGTCCTTCATGGAGAGTGAAGTCCTCACCTCTTATGTTCAAGTCCTTTGAGGAAAACTGGTCTCATTTGCGCTTATTCAGAGTGTTCTGACACTGGCAATGAAGGCAAGTTTCTTGCATGAAGAAGAGACTCTCCCCTTTGATTCCCTCAACTTTCATACTGAGCATGAGGCAGATGGGATGGAATACCCTTGTTGGTCAGGTTTGGACCAACTGTCCTGTCCGCCCCTCCCCGCAGGTGGGACCCCTCTAGGCTTTTCCATTTCTGACCCTCCAACGGGGCAAATAACAAAGTTATCTGCCCTTGGGTGTTATAGCAATAAGTATAAGCAAGAGCCTCTCTGCATACCACGGCTGGGCATCAGCTATAAACATCAGGCCTTATCTCTGCTAGAAGCTAACACTGTCTGAAGAATATACCGTTAATTTCAGAGAGTGCAGTTAGTTAGAAAAGACTTAACTGAAAAGTAAAATTACTGAAAAGAAAAATGGTCCTGTTTTACCTCAAACTAGGGCAGAGAGCAATAACAAAGATTAAATGGAATTGGCTGAGATGAAGGAGAAACATCCCAGCTAGTATGTCACATAAAGCCAAAAAAAAAAAAAAGAAAGAAAAAAAAATGCACAGAACTGTTTCTGAAACTAGCTATACAGAAATGAAGAAAGTCATGTAACCAAGTAAAGAGCAACATACTGCAGATTTTTGTTCTAATTGTTCAAAAATGTTCTCTCCCACTCTCAGACCTTCTAGTCCAAGTCTGAGCCCGAAGCAAATTTTTACAGTAGAGTTATAAACCCATGAAAACAGAGGTTTATAATGGAAACACTGGCACAATCCTAACTAATGGTGTTGTGCCATGGGGTGCCTCTGTAATAAAAAAAGAGTCTCTGAGACTGTATGCCAGCCAGAATAGCTAGCAACACCCAAAAAAATAGACAGAAGCAGCTGAAACATCAGCAGCACTAGCTTTCTGAGATAAAACAAGTACACAAAGTCCTACACTGTAAAGGATTACAAACAAATAATTTGTCACAGCTTTGAACAAACACAGAATAGGAACCACGCTTTGAGAAAATGATGGGTTATTAAGGTATGGAATTTAATATCATTGTCAATCTATAAAACTTTTACAACCTAGTCTTATTTGCACAGAGATTAGATCCCCAAAGCTCAGTGCCAAAGACACATGTTAATAAGCTCACAACTTTTAATTAAGCAATATGTATAAGTAGATTCCCATTAAGCTGTGATTTGTGGGCTAGTTCATTACAGTGGGTTCCAGCCACCAGACACATATTCAATACAAATCAAGCAGCCTGCATATTACCCAGCTTAATGTGCGCCTACTTGGGATATTTTATCACCAGTTCAGATTGGCGGTTCAGAGAACTATATTTTTTTTCTAAGATTGGGGGCAGCGACCAGAACCTTATAATGACCCCATGTTGTTTTCTTAATGAAACTATCCATCTGAATTGTTTAGTTGCAACTGGTAATTATTCATACAGTTAATCATAGTTCTATTGTATACAATATATATGACATTCAGCCAGAACACATTGGCTCTCATTTGAATTAAATGCATAAAATAAGGCATTAAAAAAAGGAAATATGGATATTAAAGACATAGAATGATAAAAATAATTCACACGTTTTATTCCAAAGAGATTGATGACAACATTTTCCAGATCTTGGAATAACTGTCTTTTGAGTTCCTGAATAATGCTAAAGTTTCTGTCCCCCAGTTTGTGACACAGGGTGTCAAGTAGAATTTTTTCCATCAGCTTTACTCATGACACAGTATGGCATGCCATTTCACATCTTTCTTGCTTAGACAGATTTCCCATCGATTACATCAGCAGTGAGGATTGTACAGCAATCTGATGCACCAGTCTTAAAAGTAAGACGGATATTCTGCAATATTTAACAGGGTGGTTTTTTTCAGGAGTTAGAAGTTCATGGATCATTGAATCATAAGCTAGGAGAAATTACTACAGTCAGATTTCTGGAAAATCATACTTCATCATATAATTTTCTTCTGGTATTCCTTCCATAACAATGTTAATGAATTAACTTTATTACATATTTACAGTTATCAAGAGTGACAACAGTTGGTTGTAACAGCGCTTTCAGTAAGGATTCTACTGTGCTTAAATGTAAGGAAATACGCATTTTATTTATTGACTGAACTTTTCCATGTAACCTCTCTTTAGCTCCCATAAAGCTACATAAAATACTTAGGGTCTTTTTTTTTTTTTTAAATTTATAATTTCTATTTCACTACTGAAATATTCTTTAAACACGCAGTGTTGGCTAACTTAATGATACTATCAAGAGCTACCCGTTATTTGTTTGGAAAGCAGAATTTGCCATCCAGCCCCAGAGCAGTGGTCCGTCTTATTCAGTACCTTGCTAACAGCAGCGACTTAGAGATGAAGTTTTATGAAATCAGGGTGGGAATGAATTCGAGTAGAGGAGACTCCAGGCTGAAAGAGAAAGGAGGGAGCTCCTGAGAAGGAGGCATGAACTACAAATCAAGAAGACAAGGAGAGGAGAAAGATCATAATTAGCTATAGCTCTAAATGTAACAAGAAGAATTTTTCAATCAATATGGTAAGCTGCTTGTAGCCAATTAAAAGACTGTAAAGTAGGGACAATGCCATATGTAGATTAGGCTAGTCTCATAAAAAGAGCCTTAAAGCAGTGTTGCATAGTTCATGAATTGATTTTGCTTGAAGGCCGAAGAAAAAGGAGCTGCAATAAGCCAGTCCTATAGTGACAAAAGCGGTACCTCAGAGAACTCCATCAGAGACAAATGATATGGCCAAAGGAGTTTTACACATCTCTCTTTTACTGAAGCTACGCCCCACCTCACCCATTTTTGTATGATCATGCTTGTGCAAAAATATAATGAAGATTTTTTTTATGATTACACTATTTCTGAACTAACTAGAGCAATGCAGACCTGGGAAAAAACTGCATCCCTACTGTCAGCTTTAATTCACCGCTGAATCCCAGCACTTTGCCTTTGACAGCTCCATGGGATGCAGCAGCATTTGGAGGAATGAGGAAACAACCACAGATGCCAGAAGCTAAAGAGTTAAAAACAGTCTCTTGCAGCCTGCAGAGAAAGCATGGAGTCAAGGAAAACACCCAGACATATAGCTGTTGAGACAGGAGCAACATTACAGCCATTAAAATCAAATGTCAAAGAAGGAACAATGCCTATTAGCTTTCAGAAACCAAAAAAGAACAGTTCAGCTTTATCAAACAAATGGGTTGCACTATCCAATTACTAACTTCTGATAAGCACCCTGTCAATTTTGAAATTGTGCTGCTGAGTGTGTGGAGAAGAAAAAATAAATCTGAGTTATCCACATAACAAGGATAAAAGGAAGCCAAACTATTACAATCCTGACCTAATTACCCAGGCAAATCACTCCCCTTTCAGGAATATTGTAAAGCCGGTAAAAACGCTGCAGCCTTCGCTGATGAAGATCTGACCTTGAATGAGGCCCCTTTCCTCTCCTGTTCAGGTCCCATCTGATCAGAAGCCCTGACAAGTCCTCCGACTGGGTCCTTTACTTGAAGCAGTATCATTTGCAGCATCTTTTTGTTTCATCTTACCCAGGAATATAGCAGCCAGGACTGCCTATGCCCCAGCTGAGTGGGCAGCAGAGGGCTGCAGCCTGCAGAGTGAAAGGGACTCCCCATCCACCGCGTATAACTAAGCACAGCCACACAGAGAGGCTGGCAAGCATACTGGGGAAAGCCAAGGGCATAACCAGTAGCCTATTTGTTTTTTAAGAGTAATGCCCATTGTGTTCAGGGAGGATGCAAAGGCTTCCATTCCTTCCTCAGTGCTGCTAAGTCCAAAGCTGGTTGGCAACCCCTATTTTAGCCCTGTTCTCTACCCAAGGTGCATGAGCTATAGATTAAGCGTGGGTTGAATTTCTCCCTCAGAGCAAACGAAAACAATTATGTGGAAACCGCAGCAGCAGTGTATATCATTGAAAGAATAATAATTAAAAAAAATCCTCATGAAATATAGCTGATTTTTGCTTTTTGTAAATATGTTTATGTGGCTAAAAAACAAGAATAGTTTTCACACATTCTTATCTAACATACAGTTGTCGCATACCTGGGTGGATGAAGCCTTCAGGTACATAGAGCTAATGCTCCCTTTGCCTTCCCCATATATCCTGACAAAGTTGAAAAAGGGCACATATCACCAGGCATATGGTAGTATTTGAGGGAAAGCTAATGACTAAGTAGGAATATTTATTAATTTTAAAACATATAGCTACTTAACAACTTTGCTGACAACCCTAGTAGTGCTGAGAGTATAAACCACTATAGAGCTGAGCATGTTCCCTTAGGGGACAGTCATGAACTTTGATCCATTACACGGACATTTTGTGTCTCACCTGCTCCCAAACCAGGTGGCGTGGGTAACTTTGGAGGTTTCTACAGTAGTGTCTTAAGTGAGCTTTTGGGCCAAATCTTCTCGATGTCCCCACTTACTGTGCCTTCTGCTTCACACTGTGGCAGTCTTGGGGCACATTCACTGGGTTCCTTAGTTGAAACTAGGCTGGAAGAATATTCCAATTTATTCCTGAAAGTTTATCCCAGGAATAAACCTATCTTACCCCAACGCTTAATGGGCACTAAGTCCACAGGACCAGATTACAACTAGTCTGAAGCAAACCCCCACAACCTGTGTGTCATGGATGACAGACCTTCAGCACCAGCTGTTTTACTCTACAGATCTGTTCCTACCATCCTGTACTACTGCTAATGGAGGTGCAGTCCCTTAGTGTTGCTTCTCCGCACGTTCGCATGGGATATACTTCTTGCATTTTTTTCGTCTTGGACTAAAATGAGCATTAAAGTCCATGTGTCATCCCCAACCACTTAGCCATCTTTGAGGACTCTCACCTCGGAGATCTGTCTTACCATTCACAACATTTGCAGTCAAATCAGAAACACGGGACTTCAAAATAAACCTTTGAACCAGACAGACAGACACACAGAGAGCAGAGATCCACTTCAGTTGCAGCTGTGCTGGATGGAGGAACAACAGCATCACCCGCATCTGTCCCCACACCCCCCTCTAAAAGATGACTGCGCTCTCAGCTGCTAGTGGAGTTGCTCATGCAAATGCTTCCTCACCTGGTTTTGGTTAAATTGGCCCTGCATAGCTTGAACAGCTGGAACAGAAGGTACTTGCTGCTCATCCTGAAACGAGTGAGGCAGGTCTCCCATGAGAGCTACTCCCATGAGAGCAGCTTCCACATGAAAAAGCAGCTGCAGACGATCTCTTCAGGTGGCACAGCTGCACTCAAAGTAGAACTTGTGTCCACAACAATAGCAGGGGTAGAAAAGGAAGGCTAAAAATTAGACAGCTGAATGCAACAGCTCTTAATCTCATCTCACTATTTTCTTTTTGAACCAAGTTGTGCCTGTATCAGCTCTTTCAACATTCCCTGTATAATCCCTCTGTCTGCCAAAGGACCACAGACAAGTCTTTGGCTTATAAGTACAGCCCCAGCCATGAGTAAAACGTCACATTCCTGATAAGCTGCATTTGTGTGCATAAGGCCATTGATTCATAGGGAAAAGCCAGCATTTAAGATCTGTTAGTATGTCGGTGTAATGTGGTAATCTTTCTACTGTCGGCTGTCCACAAAATTTTTTGACCCAAAACATGAGTGACTCTTAACAGAAACATGAAAAAAAAAGGAGGGAGGGAAGAGGTGGGGGGGAAATAGGAGGCTATAACCAATTTCTGTCCACCACTTTTTAAAGAAAAAACATAATGTGATGAGACCATTAAAAATTTTGGGCTTTTCCATCTCTAATCTGAAAGACTGCAAAAAAATAGTGTACATTCTTGGATAGTTTAGAGCTTCTCTAATATACACACAGACAACATTTGTGGAAAAAAACAAAAGCTTTCAAACACTGATTTTTAGTTCAAAAATAGGAAATAAAGACATACACAGCATGGACAACAGACAACCCCCTGAAAAGGTTTCAAATGCAGCACCTTGCCTCTGAAATCTGTCCTGTTATCATTCTATTCATATGAGCACACCCATGCACGCTCTGGTTTTAGATGCAAAGTTAGTTGTCTATTGGTCTAAATTCAGTGTGGACCAATTCGGATTCAATTTCCATTGCATAGTGAAGTTCTAAAATTTTCTGAAACAATGTTGTGTGGGGTCCTTTCTTTTTAATTTTTATTATTTTGTTATGTAGCCTTTGGAGTAGGAAGCTGTTATAAATGTATGTCATAGTGCAGATGAGGAACTTCTCCAATTTCATTAACAAGTAACAAGATCTATGCATATACCTCCCATACAGCATGTTTTAGAAATATGTCCTATTATGTCTAGTTAAGTCAACCTTGTGTCATTATTTCATATTAGTGTATACGACAGGATTGGCATACCCAGAAAAGATGCATCAGAACCATTACATGTCAGCGAAGAAAATGTAAAAAGGAATTCTGTATTTTGAAAACTAGGTTAAATATTGTGTCCTTAAATATTTTGAGAAGAAAATGTTATATTGGTACCAAAAAGAATGTGTGTTGTTTTAAGGTTTAAGGAAGTACTGCAAGCAAAGATCTTGTACAACAAGAAAAAAATACAATTTCTGGGAGCATGTCTAAGTAGAAGAAGATAGAGAAATGAGAATGAAAATCTGCTGCAGCAAGAGAAGGAAGCGTTTCTTAAACACCTTGTTTTAGAACATATATTGTAAAAGACTGACAATTCTTTTCACAAGGAAACATTTTTTAAATAAGCCAAGATTTTACAAAATATTCTTTCAGGTCCGACATCACTGTCCTACACTATTACTGGAAAGACTTCTGCTGTATAGGACTACACTGATTTTGCTAAAGTGTTAAGCACAAGTTAAGCACAAATGGAAAAGGTACTTGTTTTGAGCAGACCTCATAATTTTCACAGGTGCCCAGAAATGTAGGACCAGAAGAAAACTCAAAACATCTCCAGCCAACCTTTGTACTAAAATAGAGGAACTATCTAGCTTATCCCTTTGGTACGGTTGTTTTCCCTGTCTCAAAAAAAAAAACCCAAACAAACCTCAAAACAGAAATATATAGTATTTGCAACAATTTAAGCTGATTACTCCTTATCCTTCCTCCCCTGACCAAAGAAAATAACCAATTGTCATGTTTACAATGAATCCCAGAAGAGGTGGTATTTTACTCCATGTAGGAGCTCCTGCAATTACGTACTGACAGGACATTCTTGGTCTTCATCCTTTTAGTTTATACTCGACTCCCTACCCTTCTCTCTTTATAAAGAAAATAGCTTTCTAACTTAGTCATAAAAGGACACTCAAAATAGGATTCCCCAAACAATGACACCAGGGGGGGGAAAGAAGGACTAAAGCTAGCTTCATGCATAGTCTCCTAAATCTTGGAATTTTTATAATTTTCTCTCCTTTTAATGTTTGATCTTGCTGGTGAAGATGCAGCTGTGGGTCAGACCTTGGACCATCTCCTGCATGTGTCACTCCCAGACTTTTGCTGTGCGGATCCTGCCAGGTGACTCCTGTTTAGGAGGAAGAGGCCTAGGAATGGTCTGAGACTTGGACAGGTTTATGACTTCTCATAGCTTCCCCACATTCAGACAGCAGATTTGAGTGTCTCCCAATGCCCATTGCTGTGGAGGAAATAACGTTGCTGTGCGATATAAAGGTAGCCCTCAATGTCAAAACCTCTTCTGGTGTAAATTCTCACATCTCCATTGTCTTTAACTGAGCAACCAAAAAGTACCTGTGCTGAGGATCAGGTTCCTCATCTCTAGATTACTGGATAATAATATCCTATCAAGGAGATGTAAGAGGGAATCAGAAAAGCTCATCAAGATGTTCGGTAACATGGCAGCAGATTTATGAGGAAAAAGATGTCATTATAAAGAAGAAGAAAAAAAAAAGGAAAGGTCATATTCATTAGTAAGAAAGGAAGACCTAAAGAAGGTACAGGAGATGCAAATATTACAGACCTACCAGCACTTTGGAATTTTGTTGTTAAGAGAGAGGGAGGTTTTCTTAGGGCATTTCATTAAAATGAGGTACTGCTTCTCTTTATTTTTACATTTTCAATCTTTTTATTATCATACCAATACATCTTCAACTGCTTCCTTAAGCATTAACAGCTGATTTATTTAATAAAACTGAGGACTGAGCGTCACTGGAAATACTGCTTTCAATGGAATGCTCTCATGCTGTGATTGGTGAAGTGCTAAGTAATTTGCTTTTAATGCTAGCACATACCACTTAGCACTATATTTAACTGAATGATGAAAATCACTCATTTTTCATCCCCTTGCTTAACTGATGCTCAGTGTAATCTATCTACTGTACTGTGAGCCTCGCGCCAGATATATTCTAATAGACCTTGCTCTCCAATCTACAACAAGCATTTTAATTTTTAATTCATACTTATGTCTTTATCCTTTAATAGAACAGAACTACAGATGGGGAGTATGCTTTAGATAATAAGAGCACAGTAGGTACCTAGGGAAACTACACCACTAAAAGGATTCTTTATTTACACTTTTCAGTAATGACTACATATATATAGCTACACGGGAGAAAATTGTTGTAAAGGAACACTGCATAGACAGGCAATTACTATCCAACTATAACTGAGCGTTATGGATGACGTTGCTGATAAGGGCACTTCAGAAAACAATTTCAAAGTCAATGCCACCCAGTGTATATTGACGAACAACCATGGGAACTCACACGATGTGATCGATAACCAAAATTAATGGGTAAGATTGTACATTTTCAGCAAAAATGTAAGATAAATTTACTTAATACTTAAGCATACTTTAAATTCAGCTTTCAAGAATATGTGCTGGTGCAGAATTGTACATCCCAGATAAGATGAAAGTCAGTGGAGACATGGCAACATAACTCAGAGAATAAAAGTGGTGAATCAAGTCCTTCATGCCGAACAAAGTCTCAGGACCAGATCCACATTTGTTAACAGATCGGCATATTCCTATCAGAACTGAATGTGTGGTGGCTCCACACGTAAAGTCAGTCTTGTCATCAGACTAAGCAACAGCATGCTGCCAACACTGAAGTCAAAATCTCACAGAACCAGACAGATGTATCTTAACTCAGCGACGGCAAACCTAGGGTATAATATTGCCTAAAGGAATTTTTACCATTACATTCAGTCACATTCAAAGACAAAACTGAGGCCAAAAAGATGCACAAGGTACAATGCTGCCCTCAGCATGCTGTCCTCAGTACCGTCAACCGTAAGCTGCAGTAGGTTACAGATCACCACCATAACTCATGGCAGAGGACAGCCATGTACATAAGCAATCCTAGTGGCTTCCACTGCATTGCTTGTGTCATTCACCCATTGTGGGGTAATCAGCATTACCCCAGGCAGAAAAAATCCACAGAAAAATTCTGGGACTGGACAGTTTCTCTTCAGTTAATTTCTTTTTCAATATTATGCACAATAGTTTAAAGTGTCAACAGGCAAAGCAAACATTAAAAAGGCAATTTTATTCCTGTTATGACAGAGAGAAGTCATCCAACTAATATCTGATGCAATAGAACCCACAGAAATCACATCACTTCTTGTAGATATTCAGAAGATTTTTAACACCATTTCTGTCTGGGTGTAACACATACAAACACACACACGTATCACAGACATCAATTAAAAGAAGGAAAAAAAAAAAAAGTGGAAACCAAATTGTTATCTTGCAAACCCCAAAAAAAGCTTTTTTCAGGAGTGATAATTAAACCTCCAGGTTACTACTTAATGTCATTTAATGATTATTCAGATGGATGAGAACCATAGATTTAAGTATCAAATTTGGTCAACAATGTACAAGACACTGGGAAAGATCTTGAAAAGGGAAATGCATCTGAAAAATTTTACCATACTAGTGTGAACAAAGGGAGACTAGAAAAGCATACATATTAGAAAAATGACACTGATTACTATGTTAATTGATTACAAGTGTTCTACATGAACGATCCAAAATACCAGGAAGGTAAGACTTTTCCCTTTTTCATCGGCATTTTCAGGGCAAAAAGGATCCTAGTACAGGGAAGACCAAGAGTCAGGGCACTGGCAGTCTGTCCTTTATTTCTGCATTTGCCTCTGACTTCGGTGACCTTGGACAAACGACTTCACTTTTCTTGCCTTTGTTCCCCTTCCCACCTTCTCCTTCTGTTGTCTCTTGGAGTCCTTGCCTTTGGGGCATGGACTTCATTTCTTATGCATTTGTATGAAGCCAAATATAATAGGCACTGACTGGTTTGAACTAAGGAGCAATACTTTAATACTACTGAGAAAGCATGAGGATATCCTCCAGGTTGCTTTAAGCTGCTGTGGTTCCCAGGGAAGCAGGTCTGCCCAACGTTAAGATCCCAGCAAAATGATCTTCTCTGGGATCTTGTAAATTTTGCAGCCTGTTGGGACTTGGCTACAGAACTGGTGGCATGAAGCCATCATTGTTCCTCTTCTGGGCATCTTTGCAGCCTTGCAATTACAATAGTATTGTGCTTTGAACAACTACTGAAAACTCTGTCAATGTTTTTAGTCATGAAACTTGAAAGACAAATCAGCAACATTTTTCCCACCACCACTAGCAGGTACAAGCAAACCCGGAAAAGCAGGAATAAGCAAATCTGAGAACTCTAGGAATATCCCACTATTTAGAAGGGAAAGAAAAAATCATAGGAAACAATTATATCTGCTTGATCTGATCTGTGATCTGATCCAGTGAGCTCACCACACTGAAAAGCTTGTTGAAGTCACAGAAGAGCTATGAATGCAACATCTGCAGGGCAACACTGTACGCACAGAGGTGTGGACATCAGAACCGTAAATCCTGTCAGACAGTAACCATACCATGGATGTGGATCAGGATGGGAACAACTCTGTGGACTACGCATTACTGCAGGAATTAGCTCTTGTCAAAGACAACGTCATTTCCTGAAGATTAGAAAAAAAGATGTAGAGAAAGACATGGTGTAAATACATGGGCAACAGTGTACCAATGGCTCCCCTCCCCCAACTAGAGGGATACAGGAGCAAGAGCCCATGCACTAAATTTATCCGTTTTCCTTTGAAAACTGTCTTGTGCACTCATGTGAACTTTCCAAGGATTCTTTGTCAGCAGGCAAGATTTATGTAGGTTGAAAAGTAACACAAGATGCTTTTAACTGAGCTTTACTCCTCAGAGGGCATCAGAAAACTGACAGTGATAGGACTCAGCCAGCTACAGGGATCCGGTGGAGCCACATCTGGTACCAAGACCCTGAGTAAGGAACGAGAGGAAATTTATATCTTGCAATATGAGTGACATCTAAGGACACCCAGCGTGTTCCGTAATTCTGTCATCGAACAGCCTGATACCACCTTTGATCAGCCGCAACTTCACTTAGCAACTTGAGGTACATGGGCATGTTCCACTCTGCATGTACTTCTCTAGGCACGGGGAATGGTCTAGCGGCTCTCAGTACACGGTGGAAAACACAGTGCAAGTCTGAGAGATTGGGACTTTTGCACTCAGACCAATATGTGTGGGGACATACCTAATTACATATAAAGTAGCTGATTCAAGCCTGCCCTCAGCATACTTTAAATGCTGGCCCTTGCTGCAGACAGGTTGCTCTGGATTGCGTTACTGTACTGAGTTTCTGGATAGAAAGTGGGACAGTGCTCAGGTGAATGACAGCTCTTCAGCCTTCAGGATTCTTGTGACAGACCTACGAAACTACCCAAGGATGAAGACCCACTGGAAAACACAACTGTGAAATTCCAGCCCTAACCGATCGCACCCTAGTCTTTCCAAGAGAAACTGTGTTTTCAAATAAATCTGTTTTCTTCTGTCCCTCCCATGGTTTTATGCTTAGGTATCAGCATTGTTTTTCAGCTGGATACAGAAACTGAAAATAATACCTTTTCACCTTGCTGCACTCTTTTTCCTCTCCCTCAGCTTGATACGTGAAGATGTATGCAGCAGGCTGTCCATTTCGCTTACACGCTCCTGGGCTGTGCTCATTTCATTACACAAAAGACTTTCTCCAGTAATATCACCAAATGCCTGAAAAACAGGGCGGACAAAACCAATGTATTATTATGGTAGCGTTCAGTGAAATATCAGAGGGAACATAGATGACTTTGATTACACTTCTCCACCCCTCTCTTCTTGCTATCAAAATATTGCAGCTTAGAAGATTTTGTGTGTGTGAAATTTTATTCTGTCATACTAATAACGCAGCTTTACAGCAGCTTACAGTTTAGCTTTCATGGTTCAGTTCCACTCCTAGGCTTATAACAATTTTTCTAACAGTTCTGCCAAAATATTATAAAGTAAAAGTTACTGTAAATGTATTCACTAATACAGATAGAGCAATGAGATTAGCAATTTAAACACATGTGAAATGTGAATTCACCTAATTTTTCTCAGACTCTAAACGTTTTAGTAAAACAGTGGAATGGGGATTTTTATGCCCGTTGCTTTTAATAATTTCTTCTTATGATGTTCTTGACACATGGAGAAGATTTGAGTGAATAAAGAATAGACCTTCAAAGAAGAAAATCACGGCCATGAGGAGGAGATGATGTGTTATAGGACTCGAAACTGGTTATAAAGCCAAGGCACTGCATCAGATCCAGCTCAGTTCATTAGCAGTTACCACATCGCATGTCAGATCCTCAGCTTGTGTCATGTGGGTGGCATTTTGCACAAGAGTGCCCTGGATCCGACTGTTTTCACTTTCTGGAGTGCCCGTATAAGCGAAATTTTGCTCAGATGAATGTAAGCAGAAATCAAATTTTGGACACTGAGAAATAACAGAGCCTCAGCTCTGTCTAGCTGTCGTTACTCAAACGCTAGCACGGAAAAAGCAGATTGCTCCAGTCATACCGTGATGTTTTAATGACTTTTGCTATTCTCAACCTGGTTTAGCACAGCTGTAATAAATTATACAAACCTTGGTTTATGTATGGGAATAATCTCTAATTTCTATTGTATTTTTGTGTACTTTTATAACGTGTCTGATGAAGCATCTTAAAATCTTTGTTGTATTTCTGGGTTTGATACCCTGTGAAGCTGGAAAGCACCGTTACCTTTGGAACAGGGGGTTACAGGCAGTGTAGGGGACATTTCCCATCTCACGGGAAAAATTGTGATTGAACATTGGAGTGGTCTTGTGCATCCCAAATCCTAGGCAAGTTTCTTCATACCAGGCTACTCTTTCTTCTTATCTAGGTACTGCTTACTTACTTTACTTTTACTTTTATTCTTTTGCAATAATGGGTAGTCCGGTTTTAAATTGTCCTAAGCTATTTCTCTCATGACATAAACAATCTTCAGGACAGGCCAGGCAGAGATACAACATCACGGCAGGGTTTCATAGCAGAGCTTTTGCAATATACAAAGTAAAGACAGAAGACAAAAAGGGGGCCTGTAGCTTCAGTGAGCTAACAGAAACAGCAATATTTTTCCTGTCGCAATAATCTGAGAAAAATGTGGAAACATCATCAGGGTATACCAGAAGATTTAATCCTAATTCCCTAGAAGCTGGAACACTAGTTTAATAGAATCATAGAATCATTTAGGTTGGAAAAGACCTTAAGATCATGGAGTTCAACCATTAACCTCACACTGCCAAGTCCACCACTAAACCATGTCCCTCAGCACCATGTCTACACGTCTCTTAAATACCTCCAGGGACGGTGACTCAACCACATCCCTGGGCAGCCTGTTCCAATGCTTGACAACACTTTCAGTGAAGACATTTTTCCTGATATCCAATCTAAGCCTCCCCTGGCACAACTTGAGGCCATTTCCTCTTGTCCTATCACCTATAATTTGTGAGAAGAGACCAACCCCACACCTCGCTACAACCTCCTTTCAGGCAGTTGTAGAGAATGATAAGGTCTCCCCTCAGCCTCCTTTTCTCCAAGTTAAACAACCCCAGTTCTATCACCCGTTCCTCCTAAAACTTGTTTCTATGCAAAAAAGAGGACACAGGCTATTCAGAGTTCACTGGAAAACCCTTTCCATTGGTGTTGGTTGACACATCCCAAAAGCTCTTTCAAATCTGGTAGTTCACACACCCAGCAAGCCTGACTGAAGCAACAGAAACCCTTTGCTACACTGAAGGTGCTATCATTTACTTGTGAATTTTAAATTGAAGCTTGTATGGATATGTCAGATTTTCAGACTTGATCAGATGTTGTGCAGAGTTCTGTTCTTAAATTACAGTCCAAGTTGTTTCTGAGAGTGACTTAATAGCAGTAACCTTATGGTTAACCAACCGTGCAGTAAAGTACACCGTGCACTTACTGCAGTGTAATTATAAAGTGAGCAAAAATATAATTGATGCATTTTGTCAATCTGTGTAGCTGCAAGGTACTTTTTCAAAGGTTATTTTTTTTTATTCATATAAAATAAGTTAATGCTGTTTTGGCAATTATCCTTTGACTTCAGAGATTTTACTGCTGATTCAGGTAAAACTACACGATAGACAGATAAAGATTATAAGCATTTAAGAGTACAAAATACCTTCTGCAGCAATCAGTGGCTCTACCCTTGCAGCATAAAGTCATTCAGAAAATCACTGAAAATACAGCAAATCTGGGTGTTTAAAGTAGGTTGGAACTGAAAGGGAAGTGTTTCAATACACAACAGCACTTTTTTATCCCTTAATTATCAGCACGGATGTTTGTTATACAGCACTACTACAGTGATATGACAACATTTTTCCCATGAGCACTGGCTCAGACTGAATGGACGCTCTTGAACTTGCTCCTGTGAATTTTGTGAACATCTGAAGGAAACAGCTTTAACTCCTCAGGCCCCCATGGAAAAAGAAATGTAAATACCCATGCCCATAAAATATTTGTGTATATGTTGGCTAGGTATGTAACCCTCACTCCTTACCCCATGTTCTCTGCCAGTGATAAAGAAGCCAATATGATTTAAAATTGCATACTCATATATAGAACAAGGCTATAATGCTGCAGTGTAGTTATTTCATTCATTTTCTTGTTATGTGAAAGCCCATGCGTCCCGCTGAAAGCCAGCAATAGATCTATCTCACCGCTTTCCTGGTCCTTCTATCAGAACACAGCCTCCACCACAGATAAGCAGGATATGGCATCTTGATGGAAAAATTTTTCCCCATGGCTCTGTGAGTTTCTGGGGTGAAGAGCAGATCAAACCTGGGATTTGGAGAGGGGAGAAACAGCCACATGCTGCAAGTCTGCCTCCTGCTTTTCCATCCTGTTGCACACAGTAGCATAGCCTTGACTGTAGTTGATAATCTTAGTAGATTAATAATTAAAAGACACAGTTTCCATTTAAGACTACACCCACCTCAATTTATTGAAAAAAGGTAAGGTCTTAATCTTATACTTGAAAGGGTAAACACCTCGAAACAGAAGGTATGGAGACGTAACTTCTCCTTGTCTGAGACGCAATCTGCAGCAAATGGGTTAGCCATCACAAGGGCAAAGAACAACAGACTGGGTCCATTTCAGGACAGGATTCACATGTCACATGCACGATGAGCTGGATCAATTCAAGAGAAAAGCACACAAATGCAAGGTTTCTCCAGGAAAACTTTTTCTTGTTCTCATCTTTTCAGTGGGGTGGAAAGAACTGCCTGGACAGCTATTTTATTTCTTAAACTGATTATCTTTAATTGAATTATAGAGTTAAAGGAGAAATATATACTGCTAAAGATAACTTAAAACAGTCTGGTTTACTTCTTTTTTGCAGAGGAACTGGCTATACTGCCATGACCCTCAACAAAAGGGCTGTACTGATTTGATCGCCTATGTCCATGAGAGTATCCCTTAGCTGACTTTTCTCATGTATGGATTGCCAACTGAATCTCAATGCATGTTGAGAGGCATAATCCTCCCGCTGAACGCAGTTGCAAAATTTTACTTGTCTTCAATGGGACAAGATCAGATCTCAGAATTGGGCAGGCAGCGTGTGGCAAAGCCTATTCAGCCCAGGAGTATGTACACACATACATGCATTAATGTGGGTGGAATCACTCTTGCAAAGGATAAACCTTTGCCGTTAATCTCAAGTTGTACAGGGATGTTGAGGAAAGTGACTTCTTGTTAACTGGCCATGTTTGTGGATGACCTGGCGTAATGCCATTGAAGCCAACTAACGTGGGTCAATTTACACCAAATAACTACCTTTGCCCTCTCCCCAGCCAAGAAGTCCTCACCCACTCACCTCAGCTTATGGTTTGGAAAGGCCAGAGGTTTTCTGCTCCCTCTGCAGGGTCTGGTGAGATGAGGAAGCCATATGATGATGAAGCCATTAGGTAGTGTACCAACCTCAGTTACTGAGCTGGAGCAATTCTCCCCCTTTCTCTTCTACGTAAATCTTTAGTGACCACTGCAGTGAGACACTTTATGAAAACAGCATGTGGGGCCTTTGTGGTTGGCCAATTTATTCCCTTAATGAAGTTAAAGCCAGAAAAAGCTGCACTCAGATACATGTGTAAACTGCACTGGAGTCAACTGTATGGCTTAGGCACATACAAGAAAAAAATAGGGCCCAATATTCATAATAACATTGTATATATAAAAAGAATTTGTGGAATTAAGAATAAAACATGAGGCAATTTGTTGATTTGCCCAGGGAATATATGGGAGCAACAAATGTGTAGTTTATTCTAAGGCTGTTTTTTAGTGTCATTATCAGATCCAAGAATTGTATATAAAAGCACATAGTTCTTACATGCTAAAAGTATAGTTTGCTCAAACAATTGTAAAATATTCAGTATTCTTAAGATTAAATATCTGAATATTGCTTCTGAAGGAACAGCTGTCAGCTTAAATCTAAAGTCTAGTTTGTTTACTGGCTGTATTTTATATCTGTTAGAAAATGACACCAAATGGCAATAAAATTGTTGTAAGTATTCTACTGGGGAATATAAATGCCCTTTGGTTACAGTGTACATATCTTTATACATAATTCCAGTATATTTTCCCTAGAATTATGTTAAATATGTAAAAAGCCTTTTCTCATAAAGGTAAAAATGCTAGATGTTTCCAAGCTGTAATTTAGCATTAGTGTCAAGATTGCTTCAGAAAATAAGCTACAGTTACTGTTTCATTCTTTTTAAGTGTCACTCAGCATACCGTATCTGATCTCGTATTCAAAATAAACTTATATGATTTTATTCACTTTTCCAGAAGTGCAAGAGAGTTTAGACATAATTTATAGCATATGGATTGATGTAAATAGCTTAAAACTAAGTAATTGGCTAGTCACCTACGCTGTCTTATCCTATTACTATTAGGTACTTTTCAAGTAATTAGAGAAAACAGATCTCTTTTATCCAGTAAGTTTAAATTGGATGAATCCTTGACATTTGTGTAGGTTTATTTGATAGATAAAATCATACTGTACAAAAACTTTCTCTACAATGCTGAGGTTTTCTAGGCCTATAATAGGAAACGGATTTTTTGCTGAGTTAAAGTGACTTATCTTTGCCCTTTTAATAAGAAATCAACTCCAGTCAGCAAAAGTCAAGATAAAAATCACCAAGGTGGTGTTATCACCATGTAGACAGCAAACACATACCGCTATCATTAACTTTTCTGTGCATGGATTTTAAATACATTTAAAATGCTAAAACTCAATAATTTCCTGTATGTTACAATAACATAAGATTAATGAATAAGAGAAAGCATGAAAAGTGATTTATTTTGGGAAGGTCATTCCTTGGTTAGCCAACACCTAAATTGAATACTGTAAAGGAGAAATATATTATAGGTAAAAAGGAAAATGGGTTTTACTGCATGTGAATTCTTTGAGTTTTACAATGCTTATGATAAAAGGACTGCACTTAAAAGTTTAACCTCTATAATTTTTATGCTGCACATTTAAAAAAAAAAATCTTTTTATTTAACATTTCTAGGGCAATTTATACATGTCACCTTGTACTTAATGTTCCTTTTAAAACAGTTATTTTTTGCCTCATGCTTATGAAACCTATAAAACTATTTTTCATACCAGACATGAAATTTCTAGTTATACCAGCAAAGTTGGACCTTTAATGGGAATACCATACTTAAAGAAATAAGTATTTTAAATAAGTTATTGCATAGAGAGACATTTATTCCTGGTTAGTGTAGTCCTGCACACAGCACTTACAAATTGGACTTACTTACCATGAAAAAAAAAAGGAAAGCTTAAATGAAGTTCACACTTAAGTGCTTTGCTCAATTAGGGCTACAAGAAAATTTTGCTTTCACTGAAGCAAAAAAGAGTAGGATGAGGTTCTGAATATAACATAAATTCCTTATGAGCATCCAAGGACTTTAACGCAAGATTATGCAAAATTTCTCTTACGCCTGTCGAAGAATATCTGCAGATGCAGAAACATATCTGAGGTTGAAGTCACTAGGAGTTGAACACATGAATTTGAGGAAGAATTTGGCCTGGTGATTTAAATACTGTTCTCGTGTCACTGTGTTTGATGAAAGACATACTGCCACCCCAATAACCCAGAGCTCACTAGCCTGCACACACACCTCAGTTTTTTGGATGCTAATAACCTACTGCTCATACTGGTGGTACCCTCTCACCAATGTCTATATTTGCACACGCTTTTTAAATTTATTATAATTTCTCTGTTGTTTTCTGTGAAATTGCCCATTTCCTCTTGTTATACATATTATTTCTGAAGAACACCTACCAATACCAGCAACCATCAATCATGCTGTAATGGCACAAAGCATTACACATCCAATGGAGAGATCTTAGTCCCCAAATGTATGAATTAATAAGGTCCCACTGCAGATATTAGAAATAGGTGTTATGGCTCCTTCAGGTATGATTCCTGAAAGTCCCAGAAATTAAAAAGTCAAAGCCTTTGCATTTTGCTGTCTTCAGACTTACATGTCGTTAGAGTTTCTCAGTAAAAGTGAACAAACAAACAAAAAGTTACTCTGAAATAATTAAGTTTTCACCCTGGGTAGGTTACTGTAATAAAAACCATGACTATTTCGCAGGAAGAAGTTGCATGCGACCCCCAGTTCCTAGATGCTGTTGAACTACTCCCTGTATTCTGCAGTTGTACAATAGTACTAGCCCACCCAAAGGGGAGGAAAAAGAAGTGAAAATTGGTTGTTTTCTTGCTCTGTGGGCTCTGCAGACAAGGTAGATGTGTATACAAATGTAGGACACATCACAGTTGCCACAGATCTCCCCTGTTCCTACAGGCCGTGTTCCCACAGTCCTGAGACAGCATTTCATACAAATATCTTATCTCTGGTGGGGAGAAAGAGGCTTGCTGATCATGCAGAAAGAGGAAAGGCAGCTGTCATTCCTATGACAGGGAGAGAATAGGTAACAATCTTTGCCCTCACCACTGTGGAAGAAGAGCCCTCCCTCCTTCACCACTGCTGGTAGGGTGAGGAGGGAGGGGAACGAAAAGAAAAAGGGGAGCCTGTCTTGTTTCTTCTGGTGAAGTGTTGTACCCATTCTGGCAGAAAACAGGTAAGATTATGAAATTAGATGATGTAGGTAAACTTTTGGAAAAGAGGTCTTATTTACACCAAAGGGTGATCCAAATAAATACATGGAAACTGACAATGAATAAATTGAGGCTGGAGAATAAGAGGAGACTTCTGACCAAATAGACTGTAAGGATCCAGAAAAAAATCTGTCTGCTGAATCACTGGGGACAAAACACCTAAACTAGGCTAGGTTAAGGTAAACTAAACTACCTGCATCTTTAGGACTAGCTCTAAATGTTCACACTGAAAATGCTTATACACAATGAGTTGTCCACAGAAGCAGCAGACTGGACAGATTTTCCCAAGAAGCCTATGTAGTCGTCATTTCCTATACCCTTAAAAGCTACACTTAAGGTTGTGATGCAACCTTTTAGCTCCAAAATTATTTTCTAACCCCACTTAATACCACTGCTTGTCTAGCTGCAGCAGAGACAAAAAAAAACCCTGTTCCTGAGGGGCAGCAACAGCAGCAAGGGGTGAAGCTCAGGTGAATTTGCCCCATGGCAGCAAACTTCTCACTAGTTAGTGTGTAGTTTTAAAATTCATTAACTTGTAGAATACTCCTAATTCGGAACTGAAGTAGATAGCCTTGACCTATAAAATACACAAATGTATAATTACATCCATAATCAGCTAGATGTAAGATCTGTATGTAAATTTTACTGCAATTATTAGTTAAGCACATTTCTTATATGTAATTGCATTTAGATCTGGAAGTAAAAGTGCTGCAAAGCGTGCATTGATCTCCTAAGTTACACATGCAACTTTCAAGATGATGACTCAGTCATGTAGATTTTAGGGACAGACTATGTTGTGATCTGGTGTGGGAAACTGTAGAGAAGTGGCTTGAGCCATCCGCTTTGTGCAGTGTTCGGTTTCTGCACGCTTTGCAGCAGTGTTTGAAAGCTGGAAGCTTCCGGGAAACTCACCTGGGAAGACAAAGTTACATTGTATGGGAATGCATTTCTCCTCTCTCAGAAATACAGAAGAGATTAATGAACTGAACCAGTGCACTGGGTTGAGATTGCCTCAGCTGTTTGGAGCCCCTCCTTCCACAGCCTTGTGGAAGCTGAATGAAATCTCATGACTGAAAAGCTATGAACTTAATTGGGAAAAACTATTCTGCAAAGAGCTACTGTTTGTAACAGGTGGAAAGTAGGAATGGGGCTCCATTGCTGACCTCAAACAGGGAATAGGTGTTCGAGCAAAAAATCTAGCCAATGATCTGTATGTGGAGCCTCTTTAACAGACTTGGGTATGGACTGGGGTTTGCTGGTTTCTTTGTTTCAATAATTAAGTTCCACTTCATGTAGGCCACATGCCTTCTCTTGTTTTCTTTGGCCAGCTCTAAGACCCTGGTGTCTTCACTCTGATGAATCATAAGTTCCTGGGGCAGAGAATTACGTTTGAATTCCTTGAGGACAGCTTCCTTTAAATTAAGTTTTCTTTAAAAAGCCAAGTAGGGCAAAGACATTAAGAATAAAATCTTTTAATGAAGAAAACAGTCTTGAAACAATAACCAAAGGAGCAGAAACAGCATCTGCCTCATGCTGGAAAGACGTACTTGAACCTTCACCTTAGAAGTGAGCAGCTGAAAACTTTGTACTTCAGCATCATTTGTGTCAGTTTGCTATGGTAAACTGACCTCCGTGATGATGCTCCCATTCTTATCTGGCTAGGTGAAGTACTGTTCTTTCACTCTACTTTTTCTTAGATGCCAAATTTTTTTAAAGATCTCTCAACACAAGACCACAGGCAACAAGGAAACGCACTTCTTCTAAGCACTTAGAACAAAAATGACAATGCAATGAACAAAATGCAGCCTATGAAGCAAATACTGGGCAATACTTCTTTTTAATACCATTCTGTGCACCATTTTAGTGCACAAGCTGCTAAAAATCTGACACCATCCAGGATTCAATCTAAATCTTGCAATATGCCAGGAATTAATCTAACTGTGCCTTAGCTCTGTGTATCTGAGGAAAAACTAAGTCAATGACCACACCTGTAGTACTAGCTCTATAATAAATGTGCACAATACTTACATTGTATATTTATATATATAATAATCCCTGTACAGAATCACCTTATGCAGTTCTAAGCAATACATATTTATAAATAATCTCTATGTGCGTAGTTTCAATGTATGTCTTCCATAATTGCCTTTAAATGGCTCTATAAACAATACTAAATTGCTACTTTGCGCTGCAGACCCATTAACTCATTGACTTTACACTCCTATTTAGGGGTGAGGTCTTCCTATGGAAGATCTCTGCGGGTATTTTGTGCAAGGTCAGGGCAGGTCTATTTTCCTGTTTTGACGCTGACCTACTTCTGAAGCGCGCATGCCTTTGCCTTCAAAAACCTGCAGGTGAGGAGCCTGCTTGGACCTACCTCCACAATAGCCCCATCAGGTAGCCTGAGGAAGTGCCTGTAGAGCTCCTGGAAGCCGCTGAGATGAACAGTGTAGACAGAGACGCGAACGGTGGTGTCACCTCTCCAGGTAGCTGCAGAGTCGGGGCTTTCATCCTGGCGCGGGAGGTCACAGCTGGAGACACCAGGCTTGCTGGCGTGGTCCTTCCAGATGTAATCAGACACTGCCACCTAGTGAGACAGAAACCCCCCCCATACACACGCACACACACGCACAGAGTCCCCCCACCCCCCACCAAAGGAACATATTTAATTAACTTCTGGCGAGAGCTTAACCGATTTAAAATGATTTTACAATAAATCTGCAAAGCCTGTACCATATGCAGTGCTTGCACACAGTTCTCTACTACATATTTTTTTATGACATAGATCTAAATAGAGGAGATAGACAAATCCCTGGTGTATATTCTATAAAGTTAATTCTGCACAGATGAAGCTGTAATTGACTCCCGTATTAACCAAAAGTAGGGAGATCAAGCAGGGTAGGTTAAACAATAAAATGGCAATGCTGATTAAAAAAAGACAGCTTCCCGAGAATTTCATGAACGAGTATTTGTATTTCTCTCTCTTTGAGAAGCGTTTGCGCCCGTACCCACGAGCGCTTTTTAGTCTCTGATCTCTGTATAGTATTAAAATAACCTTGTGGTGCTGACTGAATTGTAGATGAAGCAGAGTAAATAAGGTGCATTTTAGCACGCTGCATAAAGCTAGTTTATTGACACAGTTACCTAGTTTCCTGGTTTGCTCTAAACACGTTTGCTTGGGTAGGTTTTGTACCTCCCTGTGTCAGTCAGAATTTCCCCTTAACCTCTTTCGTGTTAATTCTTTACACAGGCTGAGCAGAAGTCTAGACTTCAGATGGATCATAGCACAGTTTAAGCACCCCTTATCCTTAACTAGAACTGATGATGAGAAGCGTTATTTTAATACTCCCACTGAAGTGCAAGCTTTTTAACCCTTCACTTCTGCAAGACCTTTGCATCACTCATTTTCTCCCATGAGATGCTACTCCTGTTTACAGTAGGAAAAGACTGGTGATATTGTTATATCCTTACAATACATAGGCATGCTCTTCTTAAACTCTTCTACTTAATGCAGGGAAATAACTCTTTTGTCGGTCTAGCACATACCTTTTGTTTTAAAAAAATGCATTACATAGGCTGAAATGATTGGAACTCACCCATGAAGCTAGCCATATAAAACCTCTAATTTAAGATAGGTTCACGAACCCTTATTTTGCATAGTTTTGTTTTTTCTTCCTGCT
>NW_009648440.1:2376615-2394838 GCF_000708025.1 Charadrius vociferus
CCTGCTGAAACGAAGAACTCAGATTCTTACAACAGATCCTAAAATGACCAGATACAAATTTTCCCCCTCACTTGGGGAAAGTTAGATTTAGATCAGTTTGCTTGTGTTCCAGTTCACATTTCCTCAGCTGTTCTTACGCATTACGAGGAATCCCGTAACTAGCACAGTGTGCC
This sequence comes from Charadrius vociferus, assembly GCF_000708025.1. Taxonomy (NCBI): domain Eukaryota; kingdom Metazoa; phylum Chordata; class Aves; order Charadriiformes; family Charadriidae; genus Charadrius; species Charadrius vociferus. Next base: position 2,376,789 of record NW_009648440.1, read on the forward strand.
TATGCCACGATCCTGACGTGCACGCTGCTATTCTGAGCAAATGCCTTAGGAGAGGTTCGAATTTAGGTGAGCTAAGAAAGTAAGAACATGCACTAGAAATTATCTCCAACTCTTTTCCAGGAACGACAGAATAGGAAACTTCAATTTAGTGCCAGCTTTCATTTGCATCAGTCCTAAACAATTTTATACATTTTAAAACAAGGAAAGGTCATCTGAAATTTAAGGCAAAATATTCACAGGCTGAATTTCCCATACCAAAGTCTTTGGGGTTAAAAGACTTTCTTTGAGAACATGTTCCTTGTTAGGAGCATACAGCAGCTACAAGGCCAGGACAAGCCCTACGTTTTCTTCTGCCTACAACACAAATGTGTCTTACAAACCTGCCACACGCCGTTGCTCCATAAGAATTAAGGTGATCAATGCTTTCACGAAAGCAGAAAGGCAGCTTCTGTTGGGGCAGTGCTGGCCAGAGCAGGGACAAGCAGCTGCAAAAGTCGCCACACCATACCAAGATTGCCCTCCTCTCTCATCCCAGTGTCTCACAACCTAGAGCTCTGACCTGTGCAATCAAGAGCACCAAGACTTTCCTGGCCTCATGTCTTCTCCCTGGTCTCTGACTTCAGGGAAAAGAAACTTCTGGGAGAGCCAGCTCAGAAACTCAGTCCGCAGGGGATCCACACAGCAAACGGGATGATCTCTGTTGTGGTCCTCCTTTTATGTTAGATGCATTTTCCCCCATACTGCTTGCTTCCTTTCTTCGGTGTGTTTTCCTCCTTCCTAAATCAATCCCGCGTGTTCCCCTACTTCTTCTCTAACCTTCATCTTAGCCCACTTTCACTAAATCTGCTTGTCCTTCTTCAGTGTTTGTCCCTACCAACAAGAAGGGGGGTTTATTTACCATGCGTCTCGCAAGTCATGGATTGTTCACTGCGAATACCGCGTCCTTCTCCGCAGCTCTGATTTTCCTGTTTGAGCTGTGAGCTCTGGGGCAAAGATACACATGCTGTGCTTGTCCAGCGCAAAAGACAGCATGGACCTTAGACTACCTTCACACAAATAAATTACCACACATATTTCCAACCAATGCCAGAGCCGAGTCTAATTTACAGCATATAATCACCATGCTGAAAGCCAAAGCCATGTCACTCAAACCTTTGTGCTTGAGCAAACCTTTTCCTTGCCAGGGTGAAGACCTCCTTTGGGAGTTCCTGGCTCTGGGAACTGGATATCCATACTGGATCAGGTACGGCATCAGGAGACTCTGCCTTGCCACCCACCCTGAGAGCAGACAGATCTGCAGGGTTGTGGGAGTCAACAAACCCACCTGACCTGTCATCACATTTCAAGATAAGGCAAACTCCCTTTAAGGACATTTATGTGACTAACCAAGAGAACGTGACAATACTGATTGACATGCCCCCCCTCCCTCAAAGCACAGCCTGATCGTCAGACAACTGAGAACAAAAAAGCACCACCAAAACTGATGGTGCCGTACTGAGTTGCATCACCTTGGTCCTGGGTAGGCACAGGTAGAAAGGAGGGAAGCGGGACACTTAGCTGGAGCATCACTCATTGACCATTCCTCAAAGTCATCTGGTAGCATGAATTTGCCTGAAGACAGACTCTGCAATACATGATGGGATATAACCAACCCCAGGAAAGGAAAAAGCAGCACTGGGGGTGGCTGAGAATGTAGACACCCCAGATCTGAAGGGCAATTCAATTCCCTCCTTGCTAGCACCATCTTAAATAAAGTATTTGGCAGATGGACGTCCACTGCCTTGAAACTTTCAAAACGCATTTCTGTGAAGTGATAGGTCACTAGAGAGCTGCTGTGGCCTACATAACCTGAAGTAAGCTCCAAAAGTAAACTCTACTGTCATCTGAAATTTCTATCATTAAGTTAATCAAAACTGTCCATTCATTTCTACAGGAATACAATATGAGTTAATAAATCCACCGAGACAGGCTAGTCAAGAGACTGTGCATATAGGACATGTCAGAGGAACTGAAGTTAGCTATGATCTAGATTCACAAGGGCTGACAAGAAACCACAAAATGCCAGAGCAGTGTACAGTAATCCTTAAATGAAATTCATCTTTCAGCAGAAAAACACATTAAGGATGGTAATTCAATGATAAAAGAGGCAGGCCAGAACAGGTTCAAATGCTGAATATTTCACAACATAACTTAATTAAAGCAGGAGTGTGAGGCTGTTAATCGCTTTATAATAGTTCAGCTTGAAATGAGGTCTGATGTGAATGCCCTTATAGTTTATTTGTTTATATTACTATAATCACAAAACGTTACATCAACCTAATGCAAATATACAGTTTTCACTGGTCCTTATTGTGTTGCTTTTTACTCCTTTCGATCCTCCTGTCTTTGTGCAAGTATGCAAAGGGAAGAACTGGGAGGAAGGGTCACAAATTTAGGTCAGATCAGATGATTCAGTAAGTCTCGTGTGGGTTTAAGTCTTATTAATAATTTTAATACATTCTTCCTTGACAACAATGATTTCAATCACTGCTCCTTTAACGTACAGTGTGACGTAAAAATACATGGACTTTTAAAGGAATGGAACAAACTTCTCGCACAAAGAAGGTAAATCATGTCACCCTTTAGAAATTACAGTACATAACCTAGAACAAAAGACAAAAATACATTTGTAAGTACAAATACAAATGTACTTTGTTGTATAACTATATCATGCTATACCAAGGGTATAGAAATATGTTATTGAAGTAGAACACTATAATATTTAAAATACAAATATATTAATAAAGGTATATTTATAAACATATTACATACATGATGCACAGCCAATGAATATTAATATTTCCAATGTCAGGGTACAGAAAATTCCATGCTAGTGCGTAAAGGTACTATGAGATATTCTATTGTTTGACAGCTTTTGTAAAAGAAGAAATGAAAAAATAATTCCTCAAATTTTCTGAGCTAGAGTGGGAATGAGAGGAAGACTGACTTTTAGTGTCTTTAAAAAAGACATCAACATTAAAAAAATTATTTTTAAAGAATTGAGAAATATACATATCCATGTGTGTCCAAACTTGAGTGTGAGTAGTGCTGATTCTTAACTGCTTGCAACATTATTACTAGCAGTGTCATGTGAATCAATTCCAGCTTCATGCATTGCAAAATGTAAAAAAAGAAGTTTGAAAGGAACATTCAAAGAAAATGCATAAAACGAGCAATACGGACCAAGCCAACCAGCTGAGAATGGGCGGAACTGCGAGCTGGTCATGACAAATAATTAGCAAAAGTTACAAGCTGTTAACTTTAGGCAAAAGGGCAAAAGTGTTGAAATTCTAGAAAAAAAGACATCAAAACTTGAGGGTGCTGTATTTACTTCAAGTAACTTTCATAGACATGGTAAGTGTATTTTCTGTGGTGAGAGTTGTAAATATGGGAATTGTTGTCCTGGAGGCAATCTTTGTTAAACTAGTGTAGCTCTATAATTAAAAATACAAAAGCTGGCTAGTATTAACCTCCGAGGGAAGCTCAGCACCCCTTCAGTGTTGCAAACCCCATCTCTGACACAATGTTGCTAAAAACCTTGCCAGCAACTCCAGGAAAAGAAAAATTTACATGGACATACTTAAAAACACCATTGCTGCCGGTGTCACAGGTACCTTGGTGGCATCCTGGTCCGGGTGATGCTACCACTGAACCTTACACAGAACTAGCTGTGACAGTGGGAAAGATTTTCCAGCCACCGTAGGAAGGATGGGGTACTTTGCAAGAAGTGAAAATGAAGTCAGTTTGAATAAATTGCAAAATTGGAGAAACGGACAGCAAAGGCATGAACAAGAGAAGCTATTAGGACAGCCAAAAGTCATACTGTCATGGAAGAGTCATGACCAGTTACACCAATGCCCCCCATATTTAATCCTTAAATGTATAAGTGTGTACACATGCTTATACATACACAGCATACTTTGGTGGGGCATTAGCATATGCTCTCGCGCCTGAGGCAATAATGAAGTATGTAAACGTCTTGGGTTAGGCAAAGACCTTCAGTCCGATGTTGGCAGAGGACCTCTGCCAGGTATGCGTGGTGTAACAGCCGTACCCTGACCTACGGAGCCAGATCGGCGGCAAATGCCTTCGAACCAGTATGATATCCTCACCTACAACTGCCTGTAGTAACTCTGCAGATAGATAACTTGTTTCTAAATCGTCCTATTTATGAACATAATGGACCAACATAATGGACCAGTAGTATCTGGGAGTTGTTTATTTCAGTCAAATTATGAATGCCTGAAGCACTGTTGTTACAGTCTTCCCTGATTTATTTAATAAACTGACATGGACAGACTGAATGATGAAAATAAACATATACAGAGAATAACCTCTTTGTAAACAACTGCGGAGAAATCCCAGAATAGATTTATGGCAAGCTGCTCAGCATCATAACACTAGGAAACAGCGGAGGATCTTTTTGTTTCTGAATTACACTAGCATCATATTTACGGATATGTCCAAATGAACAGCGATACAGATCTTTTCCAGGGGATGATTTTGATCTCCTGCTTTTAGATATTACAAAGCACAGCCACATATTTCTTAGCCACCATGCACTCGTTGCTAGTGTAGTCTGCTGCTTACCATCCCATCATTTCAGATCGAAATCTTATGTGGTTTTAATTCTCCGCACTTGAGTTGTCTGTAAATTATATACAAATGTAGAAATAGACTCTTCCAAACAATAATAGATTTGGAAAAAAAGGTCATCTCTAGTATTAAATCAAGGAAAACTGATATTTAATTCCACAAAAACCTTAGTGAGTGAAAATTAAAGGCCACAGCTTTCTTGCATTTCCTTGTGCATAGCAGTGCCTTTGTCCATTGATTTGCCCTAAGGAAAAGAGATATAATACATTCCCTTCCTATTCCAGAGAATCCTGCTGTATTCCAAGCCCAGAATGGGTTTGGTTCAGATGGGTAAGAGAAATCTCTCTCCACGCCTCATTTCCCAAATTTTATAAGGCATGCTGGAATCAGTTACTTAAGAAAGCATCTTCAGTAACTTCAGACAGACAGGATTTTATATACAAAAGTGTTTAGGAAAAGCTGTTTTCCCTATGGAAGTCAGGATTTTAATGCATACAAGGTCATATCTGTGTAAATAAGAGTGTCTGCTATTCATTATCTGCTCATCAACATTTGTTATTCATTACTCATCTGTTTACAAATGTAATGCAGTCAGAAAGCAGAAATAACACTATATGACTTTGGTGACCAAACATACACCAGAAACAACAAATAGTAAATAGATCAACAGAGCAGTTCATCTTATGGGATAAAATTTGCCCACAGAAGACATTCTGCAAAAATTTGTGAAAATAGCCCTGACAGATCTGTAGAAAAACAATGTGGTTCAAAAAGAATCTGTAAACAGAAAACAAAGGAGCTAAGTTTGTCAATTAACCTATTTGCAATGAACATTTTACCTTAGACTTTTGCTATTGGAACACATTAAATTCAGAGAAAAGATAATTAAAAGAATTAAGTCTGTGTTCACAGATTTCACTCACCATGTCCAAGACCATGTACATAAATGATGTATGTCTGGGTATGAGACACACTTTTACTCACCTGTGACTTATGTGAGATGGACAGATTTGTTCCTGGCAGCTAAATAATGTTCTTAAATCTGGATCACTACATGGGCAGTAAATCAGCTGAGAACTTAAAACTTAATTACATTGGACTGTTGCATCTTCTTCAGCTTCAGAAAATTTCCTCCTGTGAAAATACCTGACTTGGTCAGGCATCCTTGTTGCATACCTAACCAAATCTGGATTTTAAACATTTGTTTTTAATAGTTTTCAAACAATAGCAGAATCACTATGAAGTTTTTCCAAATATCAAAAATTTCTTAATTTGCTTGCTTAGACCCAGCTTTCTTTTCAGGTAGATTGAAGGGGGCTAGGAAGAAGAAGGTGAAAGTGGAAAGCAAACTTCAACACTTTTGGTAAAACATTTATGAAAATCTGTGAAGGGTGATTGCCCCTCTTTAGAAATATTATACTTTTTCTCTGATCTTTCAGTAGTTCTAGTGCATATACTGACTACTCCATCATGGATACTAATTGTTAGCAAAAAGATTTACCGCAGAGGCATCTAGAAACTCTCATTCGCACTGCAGCCCCATTGCTCCAGCTGCTGTACAGACAGGTAGAAATGGGCTGCCCGCAGAACAAAGAATTAACAATTTATGGCAAGATCAAAGTAATAGCTGTATTGGGACATCTATGTGGTTATTTGCTTTAACTGCCCTTAAATTATCTGTTTTTCCAAATAACAATTCAATAATTAGCTCCTTTCTTGCAGACATCACTGCAGAGGTAGACCATGGAGGCAGAACTGAAGGAAAAAAGTTTCACAACCACCTTCCTAGCAGGACAAATAGTAGTGGAAGGACCTGGCATATTTGTGTAAAAATTTGTTGTTCCATGGCAGTAAAACAAATGCTGGTTTCATTGTAGAAAAAAAAAAGGGAAGAAAGAAAACGAAGACAACAAAGGTTCAGGTCTTCCTTTGTGGTCAAGATTGGCATTCCCCATTCCCATCTCATCCCCTCTTCCATCTTCACCCCAAGGATCTTTTTTCTGCCTCCATGGGGCCAGCACCCCAATTTCCAGTGCAACAGAAGCTAATCCAAAAGTGCCTCAATTGCTAAGTCATTTCCTTGTTGTCGGTTTAGTCCTTCCTTTTTCTGTACCAGGGTTTTATTTTTGGCTCTTGCAAAGATTTTAACCATGCCCATCACTGATGCTTCTCTAGAAATCTAGAAGTAGAAATTTAATGCAGCAAGTAGACAAAAGGTCAAAGGTTCAGGGCAGTTTGCATAAGCCTTCAACAGGGTATGCAAACCAGTTGGGTCTGCAAAAGTTGTCAAAAGAACTTGCCAAAAGAATTTGCAAGATCAGGCTCCCTCCTGGGGTCCTCTGATGGTACCAAGAGCCTCTAAGCAGTGCCTTCTTCCCTGCTTGAGTTAAGAAACCAGATAGCAAAAATTCTTCTGGCAATAATATTTCCCACTTGCAGCACAGTATTGCAGAAACAGCCCCCTTTGTGGTATTTCAGCAGTTCTGCCTTCAGTTCAAGTAGGAACCATGAAATGCACCCAAAACAAATATTTCACAAACAAAGTAACACCAACTGGTAGGAACCCTAACAGATGGTTTATGGCTGAGCTTCACGTTTTGGCCAAAGGTGTGGTGTGATTTTAAGTATGGAAGAAAGATTTTGTTCGTATTTGGTTTCACCTCAACTAGTTTGCCTTTCCTGAATCAAAAGTTACTGTCTAAGATATCCAGAAACAATTGTGTTGCATTATTGAATTTGATGTGCTTCATTTGGAGAAAAATGGTTTAGTGTGCTGTGACCAATTGTCTATTATAATGAAGCTTATTATTAATGGAGTATACTGTTATATCCTTATTTTTTCCTCCTTAGAAGATAGCAGAGTTCAGCATCCGACAAAGATGTAAATTGCATTTTCCTTTTCACACAGGACAGATTTCAACTTCTGAACCAGCAGTCAACAAAGATTCCCCCAGCTGCTGGGAAAAAAGTAAGTATTTATGAAGAAAGGCATAATAAGATCTGAGGGAGGCCTGTCATAAAAATGCACATTGCATAATACATGATGGATCAGTTCTATTATTTAACTTTTGCATAGATATAACAATACAGAGATATGCTAACCATCATAGTCAGCATTAATTTACAGTGGGAAAAATAATTAGAATCTCACTTTTTCTGAAGAATGGAGTGAAAATGTAAACAATGCTTCCCTCCAGGCAAGTGCTTTATCAAGTTGACAGGTGCATTTGAATTTCCATGGGTGGGGGACATAATAGGTTATTTATGTGTCATTTTAATAGAAAGGCCCAACCATCAAGATGGACAGGAGACTTTATCAGTACTGCTGTTTGCAACTAATCCACCAATTTAATACCCCATGAAAATACCTGCAACAAAACCTGGACATTTTTCTTTTCCACTCCATTATAGGCAAATCAATATGGGTGCTATTCATCTCAAATCTTTGGCTCAGCAGGTGCCCACTACACAGAGCTCCTCACAACACTGGTGCGTCGGCACAGCCGCATACGCATAGAGACTTTGAGTTGTGGTGCAATCAGTGGCTCCAAGACGGGATCACAAAAGTGCACTTGGATCACTGGTTCACCCGCAAATACAAGTAAGCAAGCAAAAAAAAAAAAAACAACAAACTCAAGCTTGTTGGGGTTTTGGTGTGCTGGGTTTTTTTTTACGAGGAAGGGAGGAAGGAGACAACAACCCAAAAGCTTGTGGCATGGGCCTTTGAGGGGTCTCTGAGCCAGTCAAGACTTCTGTGCTGTCTGCTTTGTCTTCCTCTCCGAGCACGAATCTTCCTACAGTTACGGTAGTTGTTGCATGGGCCAAAGCAGCGAGACTCCTGCACTGAATACCGCAGTAGTGTTTCCATGTCATGGCTGTGGGCTGAGACCCGGCTTGTGCAGGGTGACATGAGAACCCATGCGCAGGACAAAAAGACAGCTCCCCCCCACAATTCAGGTACAAACAAGATCCGATCCTGCCAGACACTTCAATGTCCCATCAACTTAGTGACAGATTTGTCTTAGAAACCTTGACTTTTGATCAAGGTTACCCATTTTGTAGGTGTCTCTAGAACTGATTCTTTTCTGTGTGGGTGTAGTATTCACGTCTACACAAACATGCAGATACATTATCATTAATATAAAAAATCTTGTAATCATTACACTAATAACTAAGTATACTAATACAGACAGCACCAAGTTTTATTTTTAACACTGAAAAAAATCCAGCACAACTTTTAAGAGTTTTTGATTACTGTAATTGTATTTAAAGTAGACACTCCCTAATTTTCACAAACGAGTGGCATATCCTTGGTTGTGGGATAGCCACAAGCCAGAAAACCATTATGCACCTCCTAGATGTAACAGGGTTATTTACATAGATTTGCCATAAAAAGAAAGATGCTAAAATGTGTACTCCATGACACCCTCTTGTGCATTAGCTCTGCTAAATGCTGCCCTTTTTTGTCCTGTGTTGGACTGTCAGGTTCATTGACATAGAGCCCTGGTCTGACCCAGAGTAGCCAAGCTCCAATTTCTTCTTCTTCTCTTCTTGATATTTTCAGCTTCCCCCTGTACTTTTCTACACAGCTATTCCTACCCCATTTGTAGCACAGAGCATATGCTGACAGTTCCCCAGACCTTCACTGGTGGGTGTGTACGTCTACACAGTCAAAGTCTGGCCTGATTCACACAAGAAAAAAAGTATTTTCCGTTATAGAATATTTCAAAAAAACTTTTTCAAGAGCTGAAGGTTTTCATTATTACAAATCCAGGCTCATCTGTGTGCAAAAGTTCAGTTTCCAGATTCATGACCCACCAGGGTCTACGTGGACTGGAAAGACAGTCCCTGGTGAGCTTGAAAAGCCTTAGAAGAGATAGAGGCAATGAGATCATTCACCATTCCCATGTCTACTCAGAAGCATGTCCTAATTCTGCAGAAACAATTCTTTCCTGAAAAACACAGGTACAGCTCCAGAGATGTTACAAGGATGTAACTGGGAGTCTCTTCATGCCCCCCGGGTAATTCCTGAGACTGGCTACACCTGAAACTTTTTGCAAAAGCAAGCGATTCACAACAACAAAAATTTGATTAAAAACAGTCCTGGGACATTTCCAGTCTTTCAGTCTGCAAAGCTCATGTATCCCTGTGGTTAATTAGGAAATATTACTCATAGGAAGATCCAGTTATAATAAAATGTATGCTGCCTGAACATAGCGTCTTAATAAGCTTCAGAAACAGCCACTGCCCTGTTTTCCTCCCATTGCTTCTAAATTGGTGACCATGTTTTCTGGTAGGAGGACAATGCCACTTCTCCCACCTGCAGAGAAGGACTGTGTACCGTCTTGCCTCCCAGGGCACGTGGTTGAACCTCTGACCCAACACAAAAGAGGAGTTCCAGCGCCAGGAAACAGAGGGTTTGCTGCACACATATGCCCCGTTAGCCTGAGAACAAGCAACACAAGCTCTGCAACACGATGCATCGCACAGAAGCCCCACACAGCACCAGCTTGCAGGAATAACTTTGAGCAGCCCAGAACTGCAGCTGAAAAGAGGGACACTGAGATAAGGTTGCTGCTGCCTGGGCAATTTATCCATGACATCCCTCTCTTGTGGGTGTCATTCAGGAGCTTACAGGAGTCAGGTTGTAGGCCAGAAGAAATCCCCTGGAAGCCCGGATGAGGAGTCGTGCACAGGCCAGGAAAAGAAAGCCCCAGGAAAGACACAGATTAGGAGGGTACAACTGGCATCGCTTGAGCCCTCAGTCCACACCCAAGGGTGAGGTTGTATCTCTTCCTTATATGAAAGCACCTGGTATTTCAATCATATATTACCACTAGAACTACATCACAAGCTATAAATGGTAAAGCGTGGGTAAGAAATCCAAATAAATTACTTTGCTTAGTCTTAATTAATCTACTAAAATGCAGCTCAGTCTGCGTAGAAGACTACAATAGCAAAGATGCACAACTGCAGGATGTTGAGTTGGCAAAATGAACAAACCTGGAAGTCTAAATTTGAAAAGTTTTATACCACTGTCTATTTTTTTGCTCTGCTTAGATTGTGACTCGTTCAAGAATGATGTAAGGAATGTAAGCAGTGTATCAGTGCACCAGACTCATTACACCAGACAGCAAATACTGAAAAGGAAGATGACTGTTTACTACCTAACAACTTTGCTTCAATTTCAATAGTTTAATAGATGATAGATTTCTTCCCTACTCACAGAACTAATGAGAGATATTGCTATTATATACTAGATTTTGTTACATAGTGAAGATATAAAAAAGGTGAACATCGAAAATTATTTTGGCCTCAGTAAATGCAAGTTGATTTGGCTTATGCTACATGGGAGAATATGAAAAATACCACCTCTAACTGATATGTTTCCTTGCAAAAAGGCAAACTTTGAGAATTTAATTTCAATGAAAAATGTACACTCTATATTAGTTTAGATAATACACAAAAGTCATTTCATATCTCATTAAAAACTGTTGGTTTTTGCTTTGCATGTGTGTTTGTTTCACTGCAACTTTGCTATATTTATGCTGGTGTAGCTTCTTTGATGAAGTAAAATTGAAGTGACAGTGGCAAAGGAATGAATCCTGTCCATGCATTTTACTTATTTAACTGTAACCAGAACATTTCCCCAACTTAGTAGAACAACATATCAATTAATGGAATACTAAGCATAGAAAAACATCAACCAAATCATTTTAGTATTCAAGAAGAAAAGGGGCAAGTGTCCCCAAGAATAGTATAATGCCTTCTTAAGTCAGCAGAGATATCGAACACTTAGCTTATACGTTTCAAGGATTGAAAGCGCCAAAAAAAAAAAAAAAAAAAAGCTGGTTTGGCTACACTGATTGCCTAAAATCGATTCAACTGACTGCCACAGTTTTTTTGATACATGTACAAAGTGTGACTTTCCAACCAGGGCACTCTACTTTCTAAGCTTTTTGCTGGTTCCCTTTCTCGTTACATGTCTTATGCGGATGGGTGAACCCCGTTCAGAAAAGATCAGAAAACACTCGGCACATCTGCAATTTCAAGCATATTTTGATGGCTTGGTTTTATGGAAGTACTACCAAAAGGCTGTTGACTTCAAAAGTCTTAACACACAGAGAATGGGGAGGCTTCAGTTTTTTCTCAAGTTAAAATATACTTTGACAGAAGTTATTGAGAAAATGTATTTTGGGATCTTTCCTGGGTGTTAAGCTGGGGAAGTGATATTTATGTATCATTGTTCATTCATATTAAGGATTCATTTCCCATCACTACAAAAGCATCAGCGATCTTGCTTTGTTCCTCCTTTTAATCACCTTCCAGCCGACTGTACCTTGTATTTTTAGTTAACACTAAAAATTAAAGATCAGGCTATGTTTGTAAGCAAAAGCCCATCAAAAGCACTGCTCTGTCTGCCCAGACTATTTGCCTTCTTGAAGCAGGACCAGCTTCAGGCATCAGCAAAGCGGGCAGGTGTCTGGGAGATGAGTTCTGCTCCTCTGCGTACTTCGCCTGCAGCAGTGCGCTAGCAAGCCAGGCTACCGCTGCAGCCACGGAGGGTCCCCACGTTTGGGCTGCTCCTCCAGAAGCAGCAAGAGCAGAGGTAGTTTGAGAGTCTCCATCATAACTGCAACCCAGCAGTAGAAAGCACCTTGTTCCTGCAGCAGCAGCAGCATTCCATTTTACCTGTGCTGCAAAGAAATCTTGACTTTGGCACGCTCTGGACATGGACAGGTGACAAAAAGGTTTGTTATTCTGGATGTGGTTTAAAGCAGCCTAGTGCTATGGTGGACTATCTGGCAGAAGCCTTTTCAACAGAATGCTAATTTGCCTCCCAGAGTTAGATCGCATTTGGTCCCTTGGAACTAGAGCTGTCTTAAAATTTGAAGTGTGACGTTTAATAATCATTTTCACAATTCTGTTTCCATTTCCTGGAATAACACTAGTATTTATGAAGTGGCCTCTCCAACTTCTAGCGTGAATGGATTTATATATACAATAATTCATTGAAAAAGAATGGCTGGAAGTACTACTTTAATCTTCTGTGCTTTCAGATGTTGCAGTTCTCTTTTCTAAAAAAAAAAATCAAGTTTTCTATACTTGCTTTTTCCTCACAGCTTGTTTGTAACTCACAAATATATTCTGCATGTAATACATGACTCTTTACTAATCCGTTTATCTACCCCTAACTTTCAGAGGTAATTCTATCTATTTACATCCAAAGCTTTCATCTGCACATCAGGATCTTCTGCTTCTAATACTCAGACAGATGACATTAGAAAAATGTTCTCAAATGTCCCTGAACAGATAGCATTCTCGGTAGAAGCAACCCGATTGGGTTCTGGTGCACCACGCTGCCTCATGTCCTTACATTCCTGTTGGTGATTTGGGAATTTAGAGAGTGGCTGCTTATAGACTCAGTCACTATGTGAGAAGAAAAAAGAAACTGAAATAGGCACTGAGCATCGTTACAGCACAGCACAGTCAGTCAGTCTCAGGCAGGAGGGAAGACTTGCAATTGGCTGAAACCTCAAAGATGTCATACAAGGGGCTACATCCAAACCAAGAGCTATGTTCTACATTATATAGCAGGAAGGTATCAGCTGAACTACAAAACTAGAACTGTAGAGCAGAAGAAAGATGCATAGACTCAAATGTTTTGAGATGATGATGATTATTATCTTAAATGTTTTAAGTTTATTATTGCCAATACCTGATGGAAAAAAGATCATGTTTCTTTCATGGCTAACTTGCAAGCTGTATTACATTCCGCTTCTATACTGGTTACACATGAAAAAAGAAAAAGGGCATACCATAAATTTACTACAGATTTTATAGAGAATTTAGACAGCATTAGATGCTCAGCTACCTAACAAATTACTTGATCTTTGCTTCTTGTTTTGGTAAAGGATTTAGAAGTGGCAAAGAATAAGGAAAATGCAATTGAACTGGTATGAACAAAATATGTTGATTTAGAAACCAAGCCAAATAAAAAAACATTACAGTAGAGTTTCCAAAAAGTTATGTTTGCAATTTAAAATACCCATAGGGCAGATCTGACTTACATGACCAACACTTAATGTATAGTACGTGATAAGATGACACATGCAGTTTTGAAACTTGGCAGTAATTCAGAAAAAGAATACTTTGCTGGCCATTAACAATTTCTGAGCAAAGTATTCATATTTGTTATGTATGTCTGTAGTTGAGTTCCTGAGTGATTATAGTTATAAAAGTGTCTTCTCGTGTAATCTTACGACACCAAAAGCTGCACTGCAAAATGAAACTGAGAACTAATAAATGAGCTATCTTTTTGCTCGTGCTTACAGTACACCAAATTCACATCTTGAGCTTGCTTTCTGCTAGCAAATGCAACTGAAGAGAAACTGCCACAGATCTACAGGGGTGCAAACGGTACAAGAACTGAGCTTGCACTTTTGTAAAGGCCCTTGAGGGGTCTGGGGCTGTGCGTGGAAGCAGGCGGAGAAGCAGCATGAGCATTATACTAAAATAGCTTTATTGCACCTAAATAATCTCATACAGGGAACTCAAACTAAAATAGTGGGCAACAATGAGCAATTATACTTTCAGTTTTATGCTGGCAAGGTTTAAATAATGTATTAAGATTTGGGGTTGTTGGGTTTTATGTTTTTGTTTGGGGAGGGTTTTTTTAGAAATATATGCGTATTTTCCATGCGTAATGGAGCTGGTACTGTCTTGCAGCTGTTTGATATTAGGCGCAAGACCTACCAGCCCTCAAACCTCACATTAGAAACAGACCTTTGGCCAAGTTGTGTCTTCATTTGGACCTTGGCAACCCTGCTTACATCAGTGGAGGTAATCTGACCTCTCATTTGAATAACGCAGTGCAGTGATATGGTTCTGGTTTGTATTTTCTATGATTGTTTCAGTCGAAACACAACAACTCCCTGGATTGTATGCGAGATGAAAATGCCTTCCAGAGGTAACAGCGCAGATACCGGAATCATGTCTGATCTGACAAACCATGTGGCAGGGACGGGTTACAGCACTGTGCCAGCCCAGCCACAAAAATATCTGCCTAGAGCCTCTCCTGATAACCTCGCACTGAAAGGATCAGAAAAGGTACCGCGGGCGATGGCAAGGCAGCAGGAACTCTTGGAGCAGCAGGTTCAGCTTCCTGGCACAAGCAAATTATGTGTGTGTACAGAACCTTTAGAAACAAGAAGTGTCCCTTCTCTCTCTCCCCCAGCCTCAGTGAAGTTTTAAAGTGAGCAAAATTCAGTCCAGACTAGAGAAGAAAACTTCCAGTTGAAATAGATGCATTAGAACAGGATTAATGTGATAGTAAGCATGCTTTAGCAATCCATTTAAGACATATCCTAGTTGGGTTGGCTGAATCGTTATTACTCTGAATTTAGGGGGGTTATGAAAACGGTTGTTTGTGCACTTGTCTGAAACAACTTTTACTCCCTTATGAAAAAAAAAAAGGAAATACAGTATTAGAGTCCTTCAGGAAATGAGCAAAAGCCTATGACTGATGGTAACTTTCAACCCCACATGCTTAATACAGATATGAAAAGCAAAATGTCATGGGGTTGAAAACATTAAAAACTACTTTAAGCTCTCTGTTTATTTTTGTTGATTTGTTTGCTCCATAAAGCGTCTCCTTACCCAATTGCAGTGATAATGATTCTCAAAAAAGCCTGGGCTGGGAGTCTGAATCCTAAGCTTTTAAGTCAGAATCTTTGCCTGGCTACACATCAACCAGAAAAAGAAACAACAAACTCTAGTCATGATGATGCCACATCACCACGAAAACAGAATGAATGTATTTGAACTGAAGCGTCTTTGCCTCATTCAAGAATTTCCATTAGGTTTTGTTTAAACTCTACAACCTTCTTTGTGCAGGCAGAAAAGAGGCTTGTTCCATGAAAATAAAGAAAACCAAAACAAAAAAAAACTTTTAAAGCCAAAACATTTAGCTTAATCCATCTCTAAATCCTATTACACATTCAACAAATGACAATAGTAACCCTTAATGGCCAGAGATGAAGCAATATATTGCAGAACAAGCAGAGTTCCTCCAAGATTGGCTTGAAGGGCATTGTCAGGTTCAAAAATTATAAATTCCTTTCTCTTTGTACACGTAGGCCTTTTTACACAGCTCTGGCACATCATTATACCCATGCTACAGCTTTGTCAAGATGCCAGAACAGCATAAATGAGAGTCAGACCCCAGACATTTAAAACAGATACAATTACTTGCACCATCACCAGTGCAAAAGCAAAGGGATATTTTTTTCTGGTAAATTTGAGTTACTTATTTTCACAGTGGTTTGCATTCAGCTTGGACAATGAAGTAAAAACTAACAGGCATTTATAGTAAATAATAATGAAGGAAGTTTTGCCTCACTTCTGGTTGCTTACCCTCTCTAGTGCCCCAGCGTTTGGACTGTAAACACTGCAGAAGAATGTTATATTTACACAAAGATGCCATTATTGTCATTTGGATTTGAGGCTTTTTGTTTGTTTTGTTTGGGTTTTTTTTTTGCCATTGTCGTTGGTTTTTTTTGCCATTGTCGTCGGTTTTTTTCTCTCCCTCTCTGTCCCCCCAAAAGCCCATTCCCTTTTCCTTTAGTTTTCATCACAAACTAGGTATTTGGAAGCTACCCGAAGGGTTGATTTCAAGTATTTAACATCACACACCAAAAAATTAGCACCAAAGAGGCACTGCAATCAGTGTAAAAACTGCTTCTGTAATATTTAAATGCTGATTATAGCTCCTCAGGCTGGATGTATACATGAGTGACAAGAATCCCGGTACACATGCACACATTTCAGAGTGTAAATGTGGCAAGAGGAAATTGAGGGTAAAGACTCCAAAACAGTCATAATCCGCTGTCATATCGTTCTCGCTCACTCACATGTGTTTATACTTTCACTTGTAAAAACTGGACGAGAAAATATTTTGAATACTTTGCTATTGCTGGGCCTCTTTTTCTTTTAGTCACTCTGTGCAACATCCAGCTGTGTGCCTCAAGTTGCTTTGCAAGAGCCTCCATGGCATGGGGCTCCCTGGCCACGAAGCGTGCCACTCAGAGGGCTGTGGCTCCTTGGCCTCTGACCCAGCACAGCTAAGGACCTCCACCATGAGAAGTGACCATTTCAACCTGCTAGGAAGCTTTGCAATAGACTTCTGCTCTCCCTATGCAGGCTAAAGCACCCTCTCTGTTACTAATAGGACATCTGGTCAGTTTAACGCCATCAGAAATATTTGCAGTGCTTTTCTGATCAACACCACTGTACCCCTGCACCACAGAGGGTACTCATCATCTTCAGCTATTTGATTGCATATCTATTTTCATTGAAGAATGCTTTTCAAATCCTAAAAACACCCTCCTCTGCACACCTGTACTGAACTGTCACCACCATGGACATTAGGACACACTTGTTCAGGTACAGAACAAAAAGGCTACTCTGGTCCCTAGCTACTTGTCACACAGCTGCAGAGCAAGAGATGGCAGAAACAGCCAAGCAAGTGCAAGGAAGCTGTGTTAGCGAGGGAGGCGACCTAAACCAAAAGAATGTGTAAATTCTGCAGGAATATGCATCAAATTTCCTTTGGAAGACAAGAATGCAAGGGGCTATGGCGAAAAGAGCAGCACTTTTGTGAAGACCCTTTTAAAGTCAGGCACCCTGGACCTTTTCCCATTTCAAAAGATCTTTTTCCCTGTCACTGGAATAAGCTATTGCGTGCTGTGGAAACCGCAGACTCAGATGTTCTGAAACACGGAACGCTGCCAACACCAAGCAGCACAAGATCATCCCATAGAGGAAGGCACGAAGGCTGTACCAGGCTGTGTGTGAACATGCTGCTCCAATCATGGCACTGCCGTTTAAAGGGAAGAGCAATCCACAAAGGTCTGCTGCACACTCTGGGCGGCAGCTTGGGGACCTAGGGGAGGTTCTGGCTCTCTTCTGCTGTGGAAGGACCTGATGAATTGTGCAGGGAGCTCCATAAGTTATATCAGCATCACACCTACCTACAGGGACAAAGGCACTCACTGCTTATCCGTCACCCTGAAGGTCTGCACACATGCCATGGACATTGCCCAGACTTGAGCATGAGGTGGGATAACATTTGTCAACAAAAGATTTCCCATCTGTCTCAACTACTAACAATTACCTTAACCCCCCAAAAGCCACTTGAAAAGACACTAGTTCTCAAAAAGCAAATTAACTAACATCCTCCAAGCTGTTATTCAAGCTGCAGCACACACTGCTTCAAACAATACCATTTATAAAGCGATAATGAAAGGAACTAGTCTATAAACCTTTCCTTAGCAGCAGGAGGGCTTAGGCTCCCAGGTTCACAAGCCTTCAGTTTATTTGAAGCCCATCAGACTTCAGCAAAGAAAAACTAATCA
>NW_009648440.1:2394899-2426596 GCF_000708025.1 Charadrius vociferus
AAAGAGTAGAGTAATCCTAAAAAAGCTTAACAAGACACTATCAAATACGCTTTTTTCTCCACCTATATTGACTTTGAAAGAAACAGAAACCAGCATTTTACCTTAACTGTGTTATTTCCCACTTGTTAAATGGAAATGTAAAGCCCAAATGTGTTCAATAAAGCTAAAATAAGCATCCTTCTTTGTGAAGGAACAAGTGAAGTAAGGATCCAGTTGGCAGGCTTGCTCTCTCATGCAAGATCCATTAATACAAAAGGGAGTTTATCTGAGAAAAGTCTAAACTACAAGTCCTAAATGGGTAATCTCAGCTGCAAAAGAAAACAAGGCTGCAGAGACTTTTATGCTGTGAGTAAGCTTAAGCTTCAAGCCTGCAGGCTAGTGCTACTCAGAGTGTTTCTGATGGGATAATTTTCTATGCAAAAAGACTGATTCATCGAAGAATTGCTCGTGCCATGGCCAACGTGCTAATTTCGATGGCTGTTCATCTGACAGGTGCAACAAACCCTTCTGAGATGTTTTAAATGACCCAGTGCAGTTCTCCTATTTTTAAATAACCATTCATCGTTACTCTGGCCAGACAAATGCCCTGCAAAACCAGACAGGCTGCTCCCACTGCTGCAGCCTGGGGAGGGCTGGAGGGGACCCCAGCTCCCCAGGGTGCTGCCTAGCTTTGCCCTTTCCCTTTTCCTCTCTCATTTAGAGGACATGGGAATTCAGTCCCAGCGCCTGACATTAGCACTGTAAGTTTTACATACGTTATGTTGATGCTAGTGTCACTGGATAAATGATGCACATTTAGGGCCACAACTGGGGATCCTGATGTGTAAATAAGTCCCTGCACCCAATCAGTGGAGAGAGAGAAACACCTCAGAAGATCTGCTAAGGTGATCCCAAAGCCTTAGAGTAGGCACAACGAGAGGTGCTTAAAGCCAGCAGGAGAGGAGCCCCTAGGATTCATGTGGGAAGTAGATCATCTAAACAGCGCACACCAGGATCAAGGTGTGAGGCTCAAAGTTTAGCTCCATCTTCCCCAGAGCACCAGACCTTTTCTCTGGATCATTTCTCTACACCCTCTCAAAAATTGCAGGATTTTATTTCAGAAATTTTTATTTTAAAAAGTCCCTTCTGTTTTGGACAAAACAGAGTAAGTTTTGAAACTATAAATCCATAAAACCTGCTGTACTTACATGTCACCTGAATGGTATGTTTATCCCTCTCTGACCACCCAACCCATCAGATTTCCCATTAATATTAATACAAAAATCCTTGCAAATGCAACTGCCTTTTAACTGTTTAGGGTAATATTTTTCAGGATGAAAAGAACAGCTTTCAAAATAGAGGAAAAATCCAGAGGACGCGACCACATTTCACAGGTCAGTGGCTGGGATAGCAGGAGCTGCTGAAGGAGAGCTGAAGGAACATACTTGCTCAGGGGCATTTTAGCACTCTTGTGATACGATACCCATATTCATCAGCATGCAACAATCCCCCCTCCAGATGAAAAACACTACAGATCATGTTCCTAATAAAACAGTCAATTTGCCTCCTTCTCTTTTTTGTTGTTGGCAGGAATTCCTTACAACCTCACCTCCCTGGGGCATGGCTTCCTCTCCCCCTTTGTCGATCAGGAGAAAACAAGGCTCTGTGCAACAACAAAGTCTCGCTGGCCGGCCTCAGAGGCACTCATGCCAGGTTTCAGGCAGACCCAGGAAATTACTGTTGGTTTAGATGCCCTGATTATCACTAAGATAGAAAAAACATGGAGATGGGAAGCATGGTGAGAGCTCATTTCTGTTCTGACACACACATTGGGGGGAAAATCATGACCCCTTCAGAAAACTCAAGCAAATAAGCTCTGGACAGAGCTGTCAGGCATCGTCAGAGGAAATCTAACTCAGCCCCCATTTCTACACAGCTTCAAAGGGTAACTATTTCAAATCTGGTGCCAGAATTGGGGTTTGTAGTCCCCTCTGACACCACATCTACATTAGGAAATATGAGTGTCCTTGCCAAATCCTATGAACGATGTGCATTCTGCCCACGCTTGGCTTCATGTTAGCCAGAGCTCACCTGTAGGCTCAGGCACAAAGCTTACTTCACCTTCTGAGCTCAGATTAAGGCAGAAAAAAAGGATGGACCTGTTTGGGCTTGAGAACAAGTGTGCATCTTTGCTAAACTCACCACGTAGACAGGCACAGAGCAGCAAGACCTCAGCCTTCCCACTGAGTCTTCTAGTCCTTTTCTTACATACAGCCAGACCACGTTCAGTGCTTGCTGTATCCCTGCAGCCCCATTCAGTGGGCAAGGAGATTTTGCTCTGCTATGTGCAGATGTCTTCAGTAGTCTCTGCTGTTAGTGTGGGGTATTTTACATTTAAAGAAGGAAATTTCATTTGATCCCAGAAAATTTAAAGGTCATTACTAGAAAGCCAACTACTTGAGGCTTCAGTTTTGTAACATTGCTCAAGTATTCATTAATGCACTTACATCTAAAGTAATTCTGTCTTTGTTAGCAGCCTTTTGTGTGACAATCACACAATGGTAGTAAAGCCATTTCCTCTAAAGGAAGAAATTAAGAGCCTGATCTGCAAAAACATGCTTGCAATTACATACATAATTGGCACATGAACTTCATGCAATTGCATATGCAAGCTTAAAACCACATGGTTGATTTAGATGTTGCATTGGTAGAAACATTTCAACTAGCCTTTACCAGACTAGATCAATGTGCATTGACAGTACCCTGCCCAAGCTAAAAGGATGATTGATACCAAAGGTGTAAGAAGAAGATGAGATGACCACAGTAATTAGAGCAGGCTGAGATTTTTTAAAATCATATCACTGGAAAAAAAGAAATCTGTACACCACCAAGAAGGATAAATCACAAATAATTAAGCAAATATTAGCTTTTAAACAGCTAGACCCACCCATAATGGACAACACCACAATAACTTTTCCATAATGTGAGTTTCTTCTTAAGCCCCATCTGTTAGCAATTACATTATGTCTTTAAATCATCAGGGCTGATATTTCATGTAACACTTTTACTCACTGTTGTAACTTTGAATGTTCTCATTATTCAGATAAATTGCTAATTCTTTTCAGAATCCTGCTAAGTTATTGGACTTAGTGATGTTGTATGTGTCAATGAGTTACCTGTATTACACACTCCAATAGAACAAACGAGCGCAGGGAGTCAAAGGTGTTAATGTAACCTTGTTTACATCACTACCCGACAACCATATGAGAGACCTATTGGCTAATTCTATTTCATGCAAAAATGAAGAGTAAGCTAATTTTTGTTGCAAAGAATAGGAATCACCATTGTTAAATAAGTGACTGTCCTGGGGGTTTTCAGAACTGCTCACATCATACTTCAACCTACCAAGGGGATGAGGGAGTCATTGTATGAATTACTCCTGCAATATTTCATGAGCTAGTAAATTTTCTATGGAAATTATCCAGCTTGATGAAAATGTCTGTATTTCAAACCTCACAAGAGTCTGATTTAGAAGAGAAATAGTGCTCGTTTACTGCAGCTTCATTGAAGACAAAGATGGAGAGAACCTGAAGTGTTGAAATGTTAACATTCCAAGAAAACTAATTATCATATTTTCACTTGCAAACTTCAAACCTGCTGCTAATTAATCTCTGTGGAAAGGCTGTGTATGAATCAAATTATAATGTAAGTCAGATTATATGGGATGAGATGTATAATATGCCCTGCCACTGAGGAGAAATGAAATGGATTGCTTGCACAGAAATGACAAAAAACCCAAAGAGCTTGCTCTTCATTAGCGCGCCGAGCTGTACCAGCCGGCTGATGACAGATTCACCCCAACAGAGTGCTGCAAACCACCTTGGATTTTCCAAAGTTTGCCTGTGGTCACAAATTATCTAGATGCAAGGAGAAAAAACTATTTGACTGAGCAAACCTTGATGTGGCACTTGCAGAGTGCTGTTGTGAAAACATCTTGAGGGCAATCAAGTGCCATTAGCACATGTCAATGAAGCTTCCCATGAATTACTACAAAAATTACAGTTAAGTGTATTCCTCCTCCATCACTGTCCAGCCTCTCTGACAAAACAGTTTGGATATCTGTTGAAGTATTACAGAAATTAACACCTATCTGCCAGTATAGTAATCAGAAGGATATCAGCAGACAATTAATTTGGCCCATCTGCACTAACTCCTTTATATAATTCATGTATTGATTATAGGATTAAAATGATTTGTTACCATTCACTGTGGAAATGCTATATTGTGTATATAATTGGGATAGCAAAGGAAGCTTGAATAAATCAGTTCTCATTGAAAAGGGAAACAAAAAACATGTTTCCTAAAAACAAGATTGTGTTTACAACCTCCCTAAGTAAATTCCATGGAGTTTGACTAAATAATTTCGTTTTCCATTTATAGTATTATCATATGAGATATCACGTGGCAACCAAAAAAGAAATGCTGTAAGTAACTCATAATACTTGCCCCTGCATAGTTTGGCTTTCTTTTTATCTTTTTTTTTTTGTTCTATTAACTTATTGTCATGCAACTTTCAGATTCAGAGAAGCTTGCATAGCTGTTTTGGTTTTTTTACATTTTCATCTTTTTTTTTTTTTCCTTCTTTAAGATGAATTACAACATGGAATCAAGAAAGTCCTGTGCAGTGTTACTCTTCTGGCTCAATTTCTAACGCTGTTTTCATTAGTTTACTTGTTGATTATACCTGTTCTACCATTGTTATAATTTATTAAAAAGCTTCTGTATGTGTGCACATCTGTTTAAGCAGTTCCACTCGTTAGACCTATCCACCCAGGCAAAAGAAATTTTCCCTTTACCTAGGCTGCGTTGTACCTTGTTTTCCACAGCTCGCACATACACGTTTTGTGATGAATTACTAATCAACTGTTGTGAGGTTTAATGGCATGCCTGGGTACGGTCAGCATAGTTGGCTATTCCAGATTCTTCCGACCACCCGCCTTTCCCTTCTTTCTTCTTTTCACCCACCACTCCCTGGGGACTAAATACTCTAAAAGAAGAGCATGGCAAGTGCTTCAGAACCATCTGCCAATTTGATCCTACACAGTTCAAGACCTCATTGTTTCATACACTAATCATTTTATTTTAAATCTAAGAGGCGAAGGAATCCTACACTCTTTTCTGACCTTACATTTTACTCTGTTTTCTCTAACATCCCATTACTGGGCTGAGCCTTCCCTCTGCTCAACTCATGACTTTCAATCTCTATTTAATCTTCAAAAAAATACAGCCTCTGCCTTCAATAATTTATCCCAGATGAGAATCTGACCTTATATACACAGATCACGTAGAAGTTCAGTGAGACATGGCCCTATTTCCTCCCTTCTCCTTTGCTTACACAGACAGATGGAAATTCTGGCCCTAATGAAGTCAGTGCAAGTTTTACTGCTGACTGCAAAGGAGTCAAGGTTTCCTTCCTACAATTTCTGTAGTAGATAGGTGATTGTTTCTTATTGCCTAGTGTTGTCATCTCAACGTGCTGAGATGAATTGTCCTGGATTAGTGGGGTGGTTTACCTGTACTCATTAAAACAATTATGCATTACCCCAGATCAAACATAGTGATTTATTCATACTGGCGCTTAAGGAATTAAATTCTGTATTGCTGCTAATTTTTCTGGATATGCTCAAAGTCAGTTTTTGCTAATGCTTTCTAGTCTCCTACAGTACTCTTACAGCAAATTTCATTTTGATTCTTGGTAGAATCTAAATTTCTGGAGACACTGTACTGAGACCTCCAGTGAGCAACTTCAAATTTTTTTTACAACATGGGTTAAGGTTAGGAAGAAGACAGTGAACTCACAAAATGCTAGGCTTCTAAAAGAGCACTTAAACTAGTTTAGGGAAAAGAAACCACAAATCAAAATTATAAGACCATATCTTCTACTGCAGCTTGAGTGATCTCATCTATTCACTATTTTTTAAAGATATAATACAGAGTGCAAGAGGTAGAAGTTACATATATAGGGTATCACTCGTAGTCAAAAAGAGTTTGCAAACAAAAGAGTGGACAAATAAAAAGGAAGTTTACACTTTCTATTCTTTTGCTTTCTCTACATGTTTTCATTTCTTCATTTGCAGACCAGTGACATCTAAATCAGCAATTTGAGGAGGGGAGAATTCTTTTGGGGGAACAAAAAGTAACATGACTGTATGGCTGTTTTTTCCCATCAGCTTCTCTTACCTGGCATTTCTTTCAATTTCTTTTCATTTTCCTTGGCATGGTTGTGTGTTCTGCACAAATTTCTGAACCACTTTCCACCTTGTCCTTTGCTGACTTTTCCTTCAGGACCCCAGAATTATATACCACGGTATTCCAGCTCCTTTCCTCAATCTTTTTTTTTCTTTTTTTCTTTTTTTTTTTTTTAAGCCAAAATACCCTTGCAACTTTTCACCTATGTTTTGGAAACTGAGCTTCCTGAAATTCAACAGCAAAATTTCTATTTGTGTTCATGGGAAAAATTCACCCTGCAACTTCAGAGAGATCAAATTTAAGATGATCAGACTGACTAGATCCACAGAGACAGGCTGACATTCTTGTTCAAAATTTGACCTGGTCTCACCATCCATTTCTAGATCTTTCTCCAAAAAGAGGAAAGAAATTGTGCTCAGAGTAGTGCTAAACCTTCAAACAGAAAATACACCAATTATTCTGTCTGTATTTTCTTTAGCCTTTTTTGATCTACACTACTGTCTAGTTATACCAGGGGAAGCGAAGAGCTTGAATCTGGGATTTTGGATCAGGGCAGGGTAGAGGATCCTCCTTTTTCTGTTTCCAATATCCAACCACAACCAAGCAACGTGCCTATTTCCATTTTTCACCACGCACTATGTGCCATGTTTTCCTGGGTGTAGTGTTGGCTCTCAGAGGACTCCAGTCTTTGCCCTTGGCTTCTCCCTATCCATCACCCACCTGTCTTTGCAAGCAGGGTCCAAACTCCAGCACAGGAGCAAGCCCAGGACCATAAGAAGAGATGAATTACAGTGACTTCAGGTGTGGTACCACCTGCCTTCAGCAGCCTCCACCTGTGGCCAAGCAGCTTTGCTGCAGCACAGTCTACCTGGAGGCTCATGAAGCTTCCCCTAAGAAAAGATGAAAAGTTAACCCCCTCATAGTAGATGACTCGCTCTCTGCCAGCTCTCCTAACGCCGACACATCTGACATCGGTTTCCTCTCTTGCCACTGCTGATTCCACTAGCAAGGGCAGGATTTTGCCCTCAACTATTCACAAGTAATTAATGCATTATTGAACAGAAATAAATAGATAGCAATTAAATAACAAGTATTAATGACTTATTTATTAACATATTAATAGTTGGCCTGAGAGTAATAAATGCAAATTAGTGTAAAGTGGTACCAAAAATTGTGTCGATAATAGGCCCTGAAGTAATCTTGTGTGTTCAAGATAATTACAAATATATTTTCCTTTCAAAAAACTACTGCCGGGTAATTTTTTATGGTTTGCTATAATATCATTTTAGAATTAGAAAATTAGCCCTAGTCTCATTAAAATAATTTTGCATTGCATCAGGCTTTATTTCAAGTGTAAGTTTCACATTATCTTCTTGCCTATAGAGCTTGCATTTTTTTCAGAAACCGTCTCTGTGTGCAAAGCTTTTGGGCCTGTGCTTGGTGTATTAATGGTGTACACAATGGTCACTGCTTGTACAACTTTTCTCATCATTAGCATTATTATGTAAACAGTCCCACTGCAAGCAGTGGTGCTACCTTGAGGGCTAAATGCAGTAAAAATCACTGAGGACCAGATTTTTTCCTTTTTACCCCTGCTGATAGCAATTCACCTGATAAATAGTTCAGAGGCTTTAAACATGAGCAAAGTGATGCACTGTGCATATAACAACTGATCCAGCCACAACAGACCATAATTCAGAGAACGATCCCTGGTAAGAACCTATATTACTAGAAATAATTTCCTCTTCCCTCCCCCCTCCTTTTTTTTTTAACTCTTATCTGTTTCCGCAAAAGAAAACCCCACTTGATGCTTTGGCTCTTAACTGTAACTTAACTTTGGGAAACTGAGTACTTCATGAGGACAGCAAGCCATTGTCACTTTTATCACATCTACCAAAAAAAAAAAGGGTTGGCTAAAATGCAGAGTCCTGACCTCATCACTGATCTGCAGCAAGTTAACAGCAAGTTAATGTATTCTTGTCTGACATTGGTCCTGATATTCCTGATTCTGGAATTTGACCTATATTTAACATGGGTCTGTCTCCAATAAAATATCAGTAAATACTCAGCTTTGTCTCCATATATGCAACGGGTTGAGGAATGAGGTTCCAGGCTTCCTCCTAGCAGAGGGCACCCAGAACACTGTTCCTGCAAATGTTTGTTTCTACAAATGCTTCTGTAGATGGCATTTTTACTTCTTTGCAGCTTTCCTCATTAAAGGCTTTGTAAATGGCTTCTTCCAAAATAATCTGTATGGTAGGGGGCTTTGGTGGCTCTCTCCCTACAGTGCTTTCCAAACCTCTCCGTAAATGTGATTGTGGCCGTGTAATCTGTGTACCTGGAAATATAATTCGTTTTGTTGCTAATGAAGGTCCTACGGCACAAATTTATTAAAGGTATACTTTTCCATGGGATAATAATTGGGTCGATAATATTAAACTCATAGGCTCATTATTTAATTGCAAGGGCAGATTATGAATACAGCTTCTAAAATGTATTTTAATGAAAAACACTACATCCTGACCTAATCATATCAACCTTATGCTATCTAATTAAGGATGCAAAAAATCATTAGAGTTGCAAAATATTAGTTCCAGCTCGATCAGGCTGCTAGCTGCCCCTTCATGAATATATATATTTTTTTACTCTATGATAAATAGTTAATGAGGTAAAAATGACAAAATTTGCATGTAGGCAAATTAGTTTAATAGAGTGATGTCTTCCTGGTCTACAGAAAGTGACCTTTTTCCTATCAAAAGAATGACTAGAAATACTTTGAAATGACGGCATGGATGTCATTCCACAAATGACAAATCACTTCTCTGAACAATATAAAAATTATAAAATGCAATAACCTTAAATTCTCATCATACTGTAAATGTGTCCTCTGCTGCTGCATTTATCAATTTAATAAAAGGAAATTAAGCATATTATAAAATACCCATTTATGGGGCAATTTTTATTCCAGGGAATAAAAATGAGAAGCACATGGTTAATAGCAAGAAAATATTGCAAAAACGTAGACCTATTTTTTCCAGAAGGTTTGACTGACTATTTACTTGAATGACCTCCATTTAAAATATATTTTTTATATGGAGTGATGTAAGATATGGCAGTCTCATGCTTCCCTTTATAAAAATTGCTCACAGTTAATTTGGTATCTTATTTAAAAATTAACACATTAATAATGCACGCAATAAGGCCTAGTGATGTGTCTTCCATACTGATTACTTTGTACAATTAGACATACAAAAAGAAAGGGACAAGATAAATACCTTATGCAAATTCATTGCAGAAAAAAGGGTCTTTCAGTATCTGCAATGCCTAGGAGCATAGAAGACCTGAAAACATTGTTCCTGGCCTTGCAGGGAGGTGCTCCATGTGGAAAACATATTTCTGGAATGGAGCAAGTTTTTATTACAAAACTAGATTTGCCAAAGAGGTAACGAAACTTAGTTTGATGGTTCTCTTTTCCATCAAAATCATATAAACAAGAAACTGGAGTAGAAGGGGAAGATTTCAGGTTTCTGAAGAACACTGGTGGTATTTTCACAGCATTCACATTTCGTTCAGATAGCTTGGGATTTTTGGGCAGTAGTCTCCACTCACAACTTTTCCTCATTGTGAGGCAGATCCTGTGCCCAGTGAAGTAAATGACAGAGATCCGACTGGTGGCAGGGATGCAAATACCTGCATGCTTTCTACATTACTCCTGTCTCGTTGTACCGTATAGTCTTCACCAGTATGTTCCACAGAAAACAGGAACGTTTAACACTGTCACAGCCTGGCATTTGGTTAGGTCTGATATAAAGGAGAAGACATTAAATTTGTGCAGATATAGGCAGAATAGGAATCAGAAACTTGGGGATTTAGGGTAAAGGGAAAAGTGTGCATCACTCCACTTTGTCGAATGAAGCGCGCAGTGCTCCCTTGGCAGAATAAGGGGAGTCCTCCCTCTGCTCTGACTGCGCCCTCCCTCCTCCTGGTTCTGGCTGAGGCTGGGTGCATTTTAAAGGATCTCAGGGTAAAATCAGGTACTCGCATTTCAATACAGCATTTCATACATGCCAAGCTGCATATTGGGAGCAAAACTAGGCATTTCCATATGTCTATAGCTATGGTCATGTTTTTCAATGTTCTGTCCTCTTAATTATGTCTTATTATAGCAGTGGATATGCCCTTTTACCCCGCTCTAGTGAGACCCCGCCTGGAGTACTGCATCCAGCTCTGAAGTCCTCAGCACAGAAAAGACATGGACCTGTTGGAGCGGGTCCAAAGGAGGGCTACAAAAATGATCAGAGGAGTGGAATACCTTGCCTATGAGGACAGGCTGAGTTGGGGTTGTTCAGTCTGGAGAAGAGAAGGCTCTGGGGAGACCTCATTGCAGCCTTTCAGTACCTAAAGGAGGTTTACAAGAAAGATGGGGACAAACTTTTTGGCTGGCCTTGTTGCAACAGGACCAGGGGTAATTGTTTTAAACTAAAAGAGGGTAGATTTAGACTAGCTATGAGGAAGAAAATTTTTACCAAGGGGGTGGTGAAACACTGGCCCAGGTTGCCCAGAGAGGTGGTAAATTCCCCATCCCTGGAAACATTCAAGGTCAGGCTGGACGGGGCTCTGAGCAACCCGATCTAGTTGAAGGTGTCCCTGGTTATTGCAGGGGCGTTGGACTAGATAACCTTTAAAGGTCTCTTCCAACCCAAATTATTCTATGATTCTGTGACAATCCAGATTTCTTCCATTCAGGGGCAGATTATTTGTATACAGAGCAGTAATTTTTCTTTCCATTCTTTTCTGTTTGCCTTTACCCCCCAAGTATCTCCTTCTCCCGCCCCCACCCCGGCCGCCCCCTTCCTCCACCCATCCCTTCCCCACATGCAGCCCTTTCTGTACTGCTGTAAGAAATGATATGCTGGTAATATCATTAGAAATATATTCAGCACTTGAAACAGAAAAGGAGTTGTTTGCAGTTGCCTTATCCATCACTTTTTCCATATGGCATTGGTAGTCCTGGCATGTAATATGAGGTCCAGTATGTATGTTCTTTGTTTGACCTTACTTAACATGTAACAAAGGTAATAGAAACCAGTCATCAGCGGCTATGCCATGACTTACTGTAGAAAGCTTTTAAGTGGAAAAAAGGGGTGATTTTGCTTGTTGGGGTAAAGCAAATAAGTGCTATCTGTATAAAAAGTGGGAATATCTGAGGCAGGTGGCTGTGGTAGCACATTCACTCGTTCATACTTTTTCCCTCCCCTCTGTTGAAACACAGTGTGGTGCTCTGTGCTTTTCCACAGAAATTAAGCTTACTGAGTATCTGCTTTTTCATTCAGTTGGCACATTCACCTTTTTATTTTTCCTTTCAGGGTCCTAACTGTCATCATGAAAAAAAGTGGAAAATAATTACAGCTGTGCCAGATGTTTATAGCAGTGACAACTGAGGCTATATATTTATATAAACTCCTGATCTTTCAAAGGTACCTATAGAGCCTTGAAAAACCTGCAGACCCTCATCTGAAATTGCTTGTTCCAGTGTGTTAGAAAAGCAAACAAAACAAACAACTCATACATACTTAAGAGGATAACTTCCTTCCTATCTAGAATCTGTTCATTTTTACATTGAAGCAGGAGAGTTACTAAAGGAAGCATTGTACACAGAGGCACTCATAGATATATAAATCCAGTTGATGAGCACTTTAACAATTGTCCAAGACCTGTTTTATAAGACAGTCCTGTGGGAATTAATAATGCTAATGCAAAGCTAGAAAGCAAGAAAGAAAATGTCGCTCATTGAATGAAGACAATGACCCTTGCAGACTACTGACCATGTTACTTCTCTTATTTTCAATTCTCTGAAAGCAATTATGACCAGAAGCCTCATTTCTGGGTGGCATCCCCAACAATGGACACTTTGCACACACAGATATATTTCCTGCGCATCACAGCTTTTAAGGCTGTATATGGGACTAGAAGCTAGTGGCTTAATGGAAAAGAAAGAGGAATTATTTTACAGCCGAAGTACAGCAGACCAACTTCAGAACTCTCCTATCTCCCCTGCACATTTCCAATTTAGCCCACTCCTCTGGGAGATCCTGGAAGGAAGGGGCCAGGAAGGAGAGCAGGGCTATCACATCTGAATCATCAAACTCACACCCCTTTCTCAGGGCAGCCCCATCCATGCCCTTGCAGGGAGCAAATTTGACTTGTCCATAGGGCTGCCAAGTTTGCTGAGCTGGCTGAGAAATTATCTGGGATGGTAGTGACATTTAAACAAGTAGCAAGTCTCTATGACCTGGTCAAGAAACACCAGATGGCATAGATAATTTTTGACATCAGTGATGCCGCTAAGCCTTTAGATACTAAGCAGATTGTAACCCCTCAAGATGTTCAAGCAATGCACATACAACCTTCTTATGAAATTCTCCTGAAGAAGCTTCTTAGCTTTCCTGTTCAAAGAATCACTCTAAGAATAATTTTCTTGTGTACCTAGGTCTTTTTAGGTAATACCCAGAGTCACAGGCTACTTTAGGAGATTCTGTTCACCACTCACCATCCGTCTTTCACCATTGTTTCCTCTCCACTGTTCAGCCCTCTTCATAATATAGCTCAGCTCCTGATTGGAAATCTCCAAGTCCAGTGGAACGAAGTATGTGCCTTCCTCACCATGAATGCGTCGAAATACATCTAACAGCCAACCTTCGCTATGTAGCCTGAGGATAGAAATGACAGATTTGGTTCTTCTTTGAAATGACTTTTCATGCAAGAAAGAAAAAGGTCTTGCCCTTTTGTAGGTTTCTAAAGCTTGGGCTTCCCTTCATGACTGTATTCTCTACCCATGAGTAAGAAGCTTCTTTCGCATGAGTTCTTCAGCGTACAACCATCACCAACCCTCTAGAGACTTTACAACACCTGAATCAAATCACATAAACTTAAGCAGCAATTTCTTTTAATTATTTCAACATATTGACTTCCGAAAAAGATTCTGATCTTCCTTTCCTTCAGAAATGTCCAATGTCTGTCCTTAGCATTGGAATGGGCAACTATTTCCAGTCCTTATGTGGAACACCTCAGTGAGGCATGAAAATGGAAGTCCTGCTGCGCCAGGGTTAAATAATGTGCAAACCACATTGTATAGGAAGGAACTACTCACCATTTTTTTCAACCCCAAGCCTGAAGTCTATACAATCTAAACTTCTCTTGATGTTAGAAAAGTTAATTTTGTTTGTTGGCTTTGTTTTTCTATGACATTTCTGTGCTGTGGTAGGGAATTGAATAATCACTACGCAGTAAAATTCTCTACCACAAGAAAGGCTTGCTGTGTGGTATTTCTTAATGTAGGTGAAACCAAGAAATATTGTGAGGCTTTTGGAAAGCCTAGTGTCACATTTTTAGCCTTAGATGAACTTTAAAACTTCAAAACATTGCTGTTTAATTGAAATGGAACCTCTTCAAGTTCATCTCTTTCTCATTCGACTTTTATTCCAAAACCAGGGGTTCAGAAAAAAAGATCAGAAAATCTGGAATCTCAGTCTTGGATATTGAACTGAGGTCTTCCCTTTTGTACCCTCTTCCAAGCTAACACTTTATTACAATTTGGCCCGTGCTTGGTGCCAATCATAGCTTTTCTGTATTTCCCAGAGACTGGCTGGGTAGTCACGAGAAGTGCAGGGATTGCTCTGTGGCACTGCAACCAACAAAAAGCCTAGATTTCTGTGGGGCTGTACAGGTCCTTCATTTCTTGGCAGGTGGGAGAGAGCACAGGCACAACTGCTTTGACCCTCTGAACTCTCATCCTTCTCACGTATAGCAGCAGCAGACACGGTTCTTGTGGCGTATTCTCCTCTTGTGTCTTGAATTGGCATGTTGTGCTAACCAATGTGTGCGCAGGTGGAGAGTGGTGGACTGTTCAAGTAAATCAGAATGAAGATCACATTTACTCCAGTTCTACATCTCATCTTACAGTGCACACAGTAATTGTAGGGAAGCACACTTAATAAGCTGCTTTGTACTATTTTGCCTACAACTGAGATTTAATGTGGAACAGAAAGGAGATGCACCAAGTTTTTCAACTTGATCTCAGGAGGACCTTTAGCTCCCTCTTCAAAAGGGAATACGTACCTTAGGGTCAAGCTCTATATGCAAGAGTGTCTGTGATGGAGTAGCTGTTCTGATACTGAAATCTGGCAGCCTGGCTCAACATCAGATTAGGAATTTGTATCTCCTGCTTTGCTGCGAAGGTGCTCTCTGTACTTTTTTCCCCACCCTTCATTTTTGAAACATTTGTTTTTGAAGCTGCAGCCCTAAATTTGCTGTAGTTTCCAAGATTTCATCTTGGGATTGTCTTATCAAGAGAGAAGAGCAGCTGGATGAAATGTAGGTAGTCCCGGGAATAAAAACAAACTGACTACCAAGAAATAATAGAAAAAGCTCTAAAGGATACTAAATTATCTTAAAACGTGCTACAGAAGAGAAATATTTTTTTTTAAATATAACTAATACCCTTCATGAAGTAATTTTTCAAATTCCATAGCGTCTTCAAAGTACAGCTTGTCTGTCAGTCCCTGGATCTATATTAGATGTTCTTTCAACACAATAGAAACATTTTCGCAAACATTGACTCATAACTTAGAATTATCTTGTGCTTAGTTGAAAAACTAGCAATCAAGCTAGTGGTCTTTCTGGCCTTCCACTCATCTTGAAACAATAATACTCTATCATGTTAGTCTTTGATATTCCAGGTCAGCAATTTAAATGACTTGCCACTTATCTTGCTAAACAAGAAAAAGACCTTGCTATTTATTTAAGCTCGCTTAATGTAACATTCTTATTTCAAATGAAGTAAAATTTAATGCAGTTAAATTACTGTCTATTTGCTGCCATAAACATTTTCTATATGAAGATTTTAAGCACATGGTTATAAACAATATAATTAACTTTGAATTAATTAAGAATCCTGAAGCCTGTCTTCCAGCTTTGTTCCTTTTGCCCAAAAGTACTCAGCCTGTTCCTGTTACCTGCTTTAATTTCTTTTCTTTGGCACGAAAACTAATAAAACACTTCTTTTTGTGTCTTAACATGGCTTCTCATAAATAGGACAGTAATAATTTCTATTGCTAATGCAATAAAGAGCAGAATAAAACTCAGATGCTATTTTCTAGAGATATGAGACCCAGTATAATACCTTACAAGTTCATTTGTTTATCAGAAAGAACAGAAAACACTGAAATGATTTGCTATCTAGAGTTAGATCAAAAAATGGACTTCTCAAAAATTTAGACAAATCAAAAAAGGTAGACTGGTTTAAAGCAATGTATTACATCTTTGCTTGAGCCTTTCTCATCCTTTTTTGGAAAACAACTGTAAAAAACATAAAAATAATTTTGCTGTTAACATTGAAAACTGTAGATTTTTGAAGCTTTACCCCTAAAAATATTTCAATAGCAGGAAATTTAGATTCTTTCCAGCAAACGCTTTTTAGTTGAAACGGATCTGCATTTTCTCACAGCACAGAAAACCTTTCACCAGCAAGTTTCTGACTGTTTCTAATGTCTAATGGAATTAAAATGAAGGAATTGTAACCAGTGCCACTTCATTTTTCCAAAAAGTAATTAGAATATCTCTCCATGCTAGATGTACTACAGACTCCCAAGACACCCAAGGGGAGCCAGATTTATTGAGGTATGTTGGTTTATAAAGACACAAATAGATGCCTACTGCTGTTTACCCCCTGCCCATGACTTCGTTAGATTCCTGGTTGTTCATCAGTGTTGCCATGAAGCTTTATAGCTGGCAGAAATAGACACTTCCCCTCCTTGCTTTGGTGGTCTGGTGGGTTCACTGTTCTTACCCCTTTTTTATACTCTGCTGAACACTTCTCTCCAATGACAAGTTGCTGAGTAATTCTAACCAAAAGCACCAACTCCACCATCCAACAACCAAAGTCTTGCCTGTGGACTGGTGTCTTAAGACACAGAAGACATTCCTCAATATTTATATTGGTTTACCTTACAAGAGAAAGATGTGCTGGATGCCTGTGTAAAAAATATATGTTTTCTGAGTCAAGTAACATTACATTTGAATATCTTTGAAATATAACACCAGGGAAATATTCACACAAAGGGATACTACTGCTTTGGTTATAACACTATTTTCTCTTGAAGACAAATGCTGTTATATCAATATTCAGGAAACAACGTTATGAATTGCAAGGATCCTTTCCTTAAAAACATTTTTAAAGGTTTTAATGCTATCATTAGTGGACTGACAGTGTGCTGCTCAAGAGTCCTAGCCAGGCCCCAAGGTTCCCACTGTGTTGGGCTGTGGACATACAAGCAAGAGAAAGTTGATCCAATTTCAGAAGCTTATAGTATACCTTCACTCTGCACAGACTCCAGTATTCAAAATGTTTCTTTTTGTTATCAAGCAAAGAACTTCAAAGTCCTTATGCACTGTAACAGATTTTGTTATCTTTCCTTTGCTTTTGTATTTTGCTATGAATCATTTTTAAAATGTGTTGTACTGAGACAACTTTTTTCCCCCAGTAACATTCTCCCCCCACCCCTTTATTGGAAAACATTATGGGAAAATTGATCCAGAAGGAAAGGAACCTTTGATGATCTTGCACCTGTTCCCCAGACAATGAAGATGTTGGTAATATTCTCATAAAAACCTGCCTTACAAATGTTTTAATTTAAATTAATTTTCCTGAGTAATAAACGACAGCAGCTAAAACTTATGAAGCTATTCACAACTATTAAGTCAATGATTAAGAAGGCATTAACATCTCAAAAACTAATTAACTAGACTACCAGTACATTGGAGTTGTGTACAGCTTCCAGGAATGCAGGAGTTTTGAAACACTTTGCAGAAATTTAGATTGCCATTTATCTTTTTCTGCCTGCTGCAATGAAGTTTGTGGAAAGGAGACCGAGGGCTGATTCTGTCAGATGGAAAGCGTATGCTGAGATTTTCTGTTCTTACACCTGCCTGCATCTTGCCTTTGCGTACGGCTTTTTATTGGTACTTGCCACCACTCAATGTTCATCACTGGGTCAGGTAAGGGCCAGTATAAAATTCATACTGCATTATAGATGAGTCACTGAGAAAAAAAGAAAATACCCTTTTTCATTCAATATATTAGACAACTTATCTCATTAATTTTCAGTGTCCCATACCTGGCCTTATTAACTGTATAGCTAATGGTGCCTGCTAGAAAGGTGGCAAGAAAGGGGTTTGTTAAATTTCATGATGAACTGAATATTGATAATGGGCTAAGGTCATGGAAAATTATTTTAATTAAGTCATGTCATGCAGTAGGTTAAAGTCTCAGTCACATCAAGTCAAAAATTCTGTGTCGTCAAGGCTGTAAGACTGTAAGGCCACTGCAGATTCAGAGAGAGATTTTACACTTCGCACCAAATGCAGCTTTCTGAATTTTTCCTATTTCTCACAAAAACACTGCTTGGAAGACTAAAGACAACATCTTCAAAAGTACCTAAATAAAAGGTACACACACTTAAGAGCTTCAACCCTTGACACAGACACCATAGTCTGAAGCAAAAGGAACAGAGACTCCTAGACTGTACGAAAAATCATTAGATCAATTGTATTCCTGTTGAGGAAATAAGCGCTTCCCTCGCTGACTTTCTGTGCCCACCAAATACCAGTGTATTAAAAGATAAGCGGGAGCTAACCCCTCCCTTGATTGTCTGCAATTCTGGGCTGTGGACATGTGATATTGATATACCTTTTCTGATGTCACCTTATTTTATCTTACAGGAGAAGGGGTCTAAGCCCCTAAGGGAATAATGAGATAAAGAGACATACCTTAAAAAGTACAGGTACAACACTGTCGATGAGATGATGAACAGGATTATATAAAGGATCACAGTGATTAAGGCACCAGGAATCCCCGACTCCTCTGCTCTTTGAAAGACCCAGTAGAGCTTTGCAGCATCAGCAATGGGTTTCTCTACGCTGTTCTCAAGTCGCTGTCATGGGGGGGAAAAAATCAACATGAGAAAACGCCAAACCTGATTAGACTATTTACCTATAGAAACAAAAGAACCTGAATTTCTTTATAAAGAAGGATTTACCTGTAATTTGCAGGGCATACAGCTTGAAACTTAGGAGTCGTTCTACACAGAATTTTAAGTTAACCATCAGATGTGAAATGAACTATTTTCTGGCTTATTTTAGCACAATTAAAATCTGAAAACACTTGTGCCAGTGCATAATTCCAAACTGACCAGTCTCAAAATGACATGCCCTTGTCACAAGAAAAATACTGGTTCCTACCAGACTCAGCAAGTTACATTGTTTTGAACAAGTGCAATTTGGAGGGTGTATACACACAATTCCCAATTTCAGATTGAGCCAGTGTTTGTGCTACCACTGGAAAACAAAAGTAGCCCTCATGTTATCTGAAATGCTAAATGGAATTATCAGGGCATCCGCATGTGTTCCTAGCTGACACCTAGGATAGCTTTTCCACTAGGCTTGCAAACAACAGCATCAGTCAAAGAAGGTAGTGGGTTCACAAAGCTTCACTGAGACCCAATGAGGTGAGAAAAAAGGAGAAAGCAACTACAAGTAGATCAACAGGGAACACCAGCAGGGTTTTGTTAAGTTTTGCCCAAAGGGGATGACCTTTTTTCAGTGCAAAAGAGACAAGTTCACCCTTATGAAGCAGTATTTTAATTTATGTACATGCATTATCAAGCCTGTCTGCAACGTTTTAAGTCAGCAAAGCAGATATTCCCTTAACCCTGCAATCCTGGTGTCCAGTTTGGGAAGCCACAAAGAATGTTACAGCCTGTAACACTGAATAGCCAACAAGCATCAGCATTATTTTATGATATAGCTCTCATTTAACTTCTTTCTTTCCTGAGAAGAAATAGAAACACCATGAGACCAATACCTCTGAAGAGATCTGACTATACTGTACTCTCACTGCTGTGGTGGCATTAAAGAGACCTCTTAGCTGTACGAAGTAGCAATGGTAAGTTGTATCCTTAATAGCTTCTGCAAAGGTACATGACTGTCATATACCCTACTTAGTTATGCTATTAATAG
Source organism: Charadrius vociferus (assembly GCF_000708025.1). NCBI lineage: Eukaryota > Metazoa > Chordata > Aves > Charadriiformes > Charadriidae > Charadrius > Charadrius vociferus. The sequence continues at coordinate 2,414,202 of NW_009648440.1, forward strand.
TTTACCTTCAACTGCTCTGTAAACAAATAAACACGTATAACTATTTTCATTCTACTGAAGATGAAACAAATCATAGAATCATAGAATGGTTTAGGTTGGAAGGGACCTTGAAGACCATCAAGTTCCAACCCCCCTGCCATAGGCAGGGACACCTCCCACTAGACCAGGTTGCCCAAGGCCACGTCCAGCCTGGCCTTGAACACCTATCTTTAGCACACTATCTTTAGCATACTAAATATTGGTAAGGAATTAATATTCATAAAACAAAAAGAGTAATTTGATTGGGAATAAGGTGGTTTGTGTAATTTTGCAAAGATTCACAAAGAATCCTGAAGGATTCATAGCACTCTATGTGTCATTATACTTCCAGTAAAACATGGGAAAGTATTTTCCAAAAATCTATTATTTTCCTTTTTTTTCCACATCTAGTTCTTAAGAACTAGCTACTGTATTGACATATTATTGCCCTCTGCTGGATCGATTTAGAAGAATTCAGCTACATATCATGGGTCTTCTGCTGCTCAGAACTAAAATAAATTCCTCTCTTCACTTTTTAAAGTGACACAATGACAGCCATAGCCATATTAAATCACGTTAACTCATTTTGCAAGGATGTGAAACTGCAACCCCCAAAAATCCAGTATATATTATTCAGAGATGGAGCCTGTAACCTTTAGGCTTCAAGAAACCTGCACTTTCCTGAGCAACTTGCCTGGACTGATCCTTAGGAAGAGTCAAAACTTTCTCCCCATTTTTTTCTACCTCTGCAGCGACATGCATAAGAAAGTAAAGACAATTACAAGTCCAATGATGAGCTGTACAAGGACTGAGATTCTTGAGTATATTTCTGTGCTCTCTCCACCCTTTGCAACACTGCCAGGTTTCTGTAATGGAAATTAAAAGTCCCAGGAGAATGGCAATGGCATATAAAAACTAGTCACTAATTCAGATCTGTCTGCATTCTTTACAAAAAAGTTAAAATACGTTATCTCCTGGTTTTGGGTTTTTTTTCATCTCCCTGTTCTATCTTCTCTTCTCGAAAAAAAAAAAAAAAAACCCAAAAAAAAACCTGTCTGTCTCCACCACTTTCTTAACTGAAGAGACTACCAAGGAAAATCCTCTGCACAGCAGTCACGTCCTGAGATCCCTCCAGAGAGGCAAAAGTCTGAATGGCAAGTAAGAATAAATTTCTCTCTTACCCGAGCAGTTCTTTCTATCAAGGCAAAAATGATGTGGCGGAAGTGTGTATTTCTACCCATTTTTTCTAATAAAGAGATTGTGTGACTCCTTCTGTGGCCTCAAAGACATGATCCCAAAAAGATGTCTTCATTTTAAATTGTTTCAATAATACCTGTCAATATCTGTCTTAGGTACTTATCACACCACAAAGTGATGGCCATGTGAGCACTTCGCAATCTCTAATGTTTCTTATGATGACACGTATCCATGTGGCTAAAGAGGTGTTATTCTCTGCATTTTACAAGCTACAGATAGACCAGGTGACTGGTCCCAGGAAAGCTCTGGCAGAACTGAACTAGAACTGCATTCTCCAAAATCATAGGGAAGTTTCTTACCCCCGGAACATCCTTCTACAAGCTGACAGTGAATCAAACCTGGAATCACACATTTGATAGAGTATCTTCAACTATGAGTTGAAACCCCCCAAACATGCAACTGGTTTTCTAGTCTTCCCTTAATAATAAAAAAAAAATGAGTTAGCAAACAGAGAAACTTTTGTCTCCAGGGCTGTCATCTTTCATAAGTATTAAGGCCATTTAGGACACTAAAATACATTCTAGCACTAAAATAACTCATATTACCACAACACAACATTTTAAAAATGGTTGATTGAAAAGAGATTGGCAAGTAAATCTGAAATAGCTGCTGAAAGAATGTCAGGAGAAAAAAATTACAAATGCATTAATGAAAACACATGTAAGAGATGTAGTCTCATTTTGGAAAGGATACACACAGTATATTGCGTAATATTTGAACAAATGAGTTTCTACCAAAGATAAACTTGGTGGGTAAAATTGCCAAATTTTCAGTATGAAGTACAGAGAAAGGTTGCTTTTTTAATGTTGTAATGAAAAACTTTGTTACTTTATTTGTATCTCATGTTTCCCTTTGACCAGGCAAAGAAGCCCTATTTGAAATTGATAACAAATCCAGTCTGACTAGAACTGAACACAATTCCACAGAAGTCAATGGCAATGATTTTCTCAGTGCAAGTGTGGGAAAGACAACACAGACCTCACCTTTCCTTCAGTTTTTATGAATACACCTGTATTAGGAAGGGGGAAGCCTTTAAAATATTTAAATATTTCTAACCTGGATCTTGGGGAAATACCCCTTTTTCTCCTAGGAAAAAAAAAATCATCATCAGAATAATTACAGCTACAATTAAATTCTGTGCGTGGTTTACACCATGAATTAAAAATAATAATAAAAAAAAAAAACCAGCAGGCTGTCCAAGTGAAAACTACGGTGGTTGCCACATGCTTAAAATATTGCAATTACCTCCCAAGCAAGCTCCAATTAAATTTCTTGAACAGCTGAATTTTAATTTTCAAAACCACTACAATGGGAAACAGCACGTAAACAGTGGAAAATCACATTTTAAACAGGAATTCTTAAAAGCAGAGCACAGGTTAGTGAATGAGACCTGAGAACACCCAGTCCACAACAAGGACTGTGGATTACTGCTTGATCTGGAGCGGGCAACAGAAACAAAGGTACCTTTGAAAGGTAGACAAGGGCAAAAGGACAGCAATAGCACACCCCCAGAAAAGCTTGTAGCGCCCTGCGCCCATCAAAAGGACCCCGTGTCACCAATACAATGAGAGCCAAATCTGAAACACATGTTCTGGGAGACTGGGCATTACCTCAGATGTGATAAAAGTCCTTGGCCACCAAAGTACAGATGGGCTACACAGCGCATATGTAGGCACAGACAGAGTTTGGGGCTTTGCTCTCATAATTTTACACATGGTGAAGGTGTTTCTTTAAAGATGTCTGTCTTTCAATCTCACAAATCTTTTTAGGTGTGCCAGCAAGTTATATTAACTGTGTTGCATGTCAAAGAAGCGCACAATAACCTCTTCTTTTGATTTTGCTATTTTTTCAGTTTGTGTGTTTCAGCACTTAGAAAAATCTGAAGCTTAAATAATCAGGACTGCTCATTAACACATCTCCATTAACATCTAAAATTGCAGTAATCCTTTTCAAAGAAGATGCAATCATTCCAGTGGTGGATTTACTTTCTTATCTCCATATATGGCTTGTACAGTGCTCTTAATTTTATGCAGAAACACAGTGACTCCATTAGATGGGAATTTTGTTAATAAAAAGGTAATGTATAACATTATTATTTAATTTCTTTTTAACTTTCATGTTCCATTGCCAGGGGTGGAATTTCATATCTTTCAGTGATTCACTGAATAAAACAAACTTCTACGTCAAGGTCTCATGTCCAAGTTATTTTAAGTGACTTACCCCCAGGACTGAATCCACTATGAACACTGCCAAGGGGTCTAACACTGTCCAGAGTCCCAGAGCTATGATAAACTTTGACAAGAAGGAAGGGAATGAGTCAAACAGCTGCTGACAGCCCCATCTGATCAGGACCATAAGAAGCAGCCCTGCGTCCAAGGTTAGGGGTCCCACCACAACCATGACCAACTCTTCACTTCTCTGCAGCAACGAGTTCTGGTAGCACAGTTCGACAGTGTGAGGGAAAAGCTGGAATCTGTAAATAAGCAAAAGGAGAGAGTTTGTCTGTGTTTCTGGGCAAACCATCAAAAAAACATAGAAGAATGCATACTGCATGTTGCATTGTAAAGTTGCATCCCTATCTTGGTCACAATCCTCTGACCAAAAACTGTACAAAGCTACTAAAAAAACAAATTTTTTTCTCCTGCTTCTGCCTCCGTGTCCTTTGATCGCCTCTGACTCTCAGTTCAGTGGATACACAGCCAGACCCTCAGGACTGTGCAGGCAGGGCTGTAGGAAGGTGTAAGCTCCCAGAAGCACCAATGTGAGCACATGCCCCAGGAGCTCACCTCTCTCTGCATGCTGCAGCATCTCCGGACATCGCACAAAGTGGAAAATGTGTCAAGGAAGACATAGCTTTTAGCATCCCTAAAGTAATTGAAAATGTCCCTCTTGCCACCATGGGATGGTGGGATTTGAAAAGCTCGCACAATGACCAAATTTGCTGGCACTGTAGGAGACAGCAACTGCATGGTACTGTGAGCTTCATAAAGATGCTGATATTTAAGGCAAAAAATTCAAGCAAATCAAATTGGTTTAAAGTGTGCTCCTGAGTAAAGGTGAAGTGGTTTGATTCCCACTTTAGTTCTGACTCGTGAGTGCTACCACTGCATTTGGTGGGACTAGAGAGTGCTCAACTCTGTCTCTTCTGTGGGCACACAGCTACAGATTTGGATGCTGATCCAGGGCATCTTGGCTCGAGAAGACTATCCTTTATCTAGCTGACTGCCTGTGACAGCTGTGATTAGTGGCTTCGAACATGACCACCTCTCTCTCACACGTTGCTTCCTTCTGTTGTGCTTCCTTTGCTTTCACAGGCCCTTGATGCTTGGCCTCCCAAAAGTTTTAATGCCAGCTGGCTGAGCCCACCTGGTCTGTGCAAGGCCAGAAGCGAGACATGGCTGGCTTTGCGTTAAGATCTAGAAGAAGACCTTAACAACACCCACTGCTGTCCAGAGTCTGCTCAGACACCCTGTTCCAGTTTTAGCCAATAATCCCAGTATTACAGCAGACACAGGTCACAAATTTGCACGTTACTGGCTCCTACTGACTGATTCAGGTTTGCACAATGCTTTAAAGTGAAGGAAAGAAAAAACAGTTTCTGTTGGAGAAATCTTCCCTTCCCTAAGCATGGCTGATCTTTTTTGCTCTGTAAACCCATTCTCTACCCCACAGCAATGTATGGAGAACCAGATATATATCACCTTGTGGACTTGTTCTCCACCTTTTTTTTTCATGTCAAGTAATGACAAGTAATGATTTTCATGCAACTCTCTTAGAGAGCTCTGATTCCCAAGCTAAAGTCAATGTATCATATAGCTAAAATATGTCAACACATTGTAGTCCTCATAGTAAAACTGATACATCAAAGTTAAATTCTTCAAAGTGTTTTACTCATAGATCACTTTGGTAACATCAAATACAATTTAAATGCTGCTTCAGTATTGTGCACTTCTTGAGCATTTTAAATACTTGATCCAAAATGATAAATGATTCTTGTGGAAGACACATAACCTGCTGGGTATCTCAGTGAGGGAGAGGTAGGCCTGACACAAGATGCACAGATGGACACGTCCTGTTCTGGGTTGAAAACTTACATTATTAACACCTTCACCTTTCTGTTAGGGTCATATTTACACATCAGATCACCTGGAGTCTAGATGCGGTCCTTGTTCTCCTAGTGTCTGCAGAGGTTCCTATCAGGGTTTGCATGCAGAGCCCTTAGCACTAGTCTTAGTCATCAGTTCTCTTCACAGTGCAAAGGAACCGCTTTGAGTCAGGCTATTTGTAGAAATACTCCAACCGAGAAAGAAGGCAGCGGGACTTACTTTGTAACAGGAACCGAGATGGTCTGAAGGAAGAGCCATTGGCTCAAATAATGCAGGTAAAGTCTCACAAACCAAAGCAAAACTACCAGGAGCATGAGTAGCCAGAAGTCCCTTGAGCGCCAGTGTGCAGCTCCCAGCTCGGAGAAGGCTGCGTATACTACGAAATGGAAATGCTCAACAACCCGCCTGGACAGTTTCATTTTAGCAGAAGAACGGCAGCTGGAAATATATGGAAATAAAACAAAGAGTCATTTGGAAAAACATACAAGAAATATTGGTCCCTAAAACACTGTAGAGTCCTGCAGATAAACGTGATTTCGATTGACTTATGCATCTGACAGGAAAAAAAGGAACAGTATTTTCCATTGCAGTCAAGATGCTGGGTGGCTTCCTCCCAGAAATCACGCTGTTATTTTTATAAAAAAAACAACAAATCACATTTAAAACAAAGTTTTTAAAAGTATTTTGCTTTCATTTTGATTTTAATTTTCTCACAAATTGCCCTCTGAGGAACACTTTATCACTTATTTTCCTCCTGAGAAAACGGTAAAAGAACTTGTCGTATTTGTATTGAAAAAAAAAATCATTTTATTGAAAAAAAAACAAGAACAGCTTTTTGGTGTTTGGGTAAGAGAACTTCAGTCAAATATTTCAGTACACAATGTAGGCTAAAACTTCTCTTTAAACTAGTTTCAAGTGAAAGAGAAAACAGAAAGGAACTTGCACAGTGCAGTATTCTGCTACTGAGTGTGGTGTGATTTGCCCTTTAAGATAATTACTACAGTGCTTCAAAGGAGGAAAAAAAAAAAGAAATGAGATGCAGAGATGCAGCCTTGGCATTATGTTTCCAACAAACTGGAGTCTCTCAGCTGATTCAAAGCTGAAAAGACAGTAGCTTCTTTGACCTTTTGAAACTTCTAACTGCTATGCTTATTTCCACCGATTTAAATGACTAAGCAGCTGAGATGCACAACTCTAGGACTAAATATGATGTCATCATGCTCAAACTGTTATTTACATTGATTAAGGCTTCTAAAAGTTCAGAAATATAAAGATCTTTTTTGTGGAAGAAAACATGCTGGCTTTATAAAGTGTAGCGTATGACTGGAGAAGAAGCAACTTGCACTGTGTTTCATACTCTTTTAAAGCATTTTCCTGCCTACACATCTGAATTTCTTAAATAGCTGTGTGTATTTCATTCTCCAGCAGTCACAAAGAGAACTGCAAATAGCAATGGAGAAACTTAAAAGGATTCTGTATCTGGTCTAGGTTTGAATAAGCAGGAGAAATAAAAATCCCAAACTTGCCATCCATGGGTCTGGATTTTGGGACCAGCCTTGGCATCACATTATTCCTGACCCTCAGTGTTGAACAGGATGCATGTGTAGGATAAAGCATGATGTCAGCCAGCCCCTTTTCTCATGAGAAGGCTCAAGCTTTAGTCACCTGGTTGGCTGAAGAACAGGAGGAGAAGTTGGCAGGGACACACCACAAAAAACAGGTTTGGGGTCACTAAGAAGGCCTCAGGTACAAATCACCAAAACTTCTCACAGAAGTATCTGTTGGGCTGAGACAGGTGATCCTTGCAGTGACTATAGGTTGATCTATCAGGGGCTTTGAAGGGCTTTTTGAGACACTGCAGTCCACTTTGCTTATATCCTAATCAGACAAAGTCCTACTTTACAGTCTTAGAACCACATAATGAATCATCTTCCTCACAATGTAATTATTTACCCACAGCAGCCTACAGAAACATCACAACACATTTCATTAACATTATGAAATCATAGTCTAGGCTTGTGTGAGAAAGAGACAAAGAAAAATGTAAAATAAGAAATATAATTGACTGGTATTATACTACGAAAACCATAGCATTCTGGATGTTCCGAACTCTGGAGCTAGATTGTACTACATTTCCTTTTATATAAAGCAATTTTTGTCATCTTTAATCATTTCCATCAAAGTCTACTCGCTCCTTGAGGAGAGTTAATAGGGCAGGATTAGCCACAAAGTTATTTTAGTCAGACCAAATAGTTTATTGTTTTTGAAAAAAAAATGAAAAAGATAAAAAAAAAGACAATAAAGGAAAAAAGAATACTATCTTAGCTCATAATACTCTTCTCATCCTTCATCAAACAAGCAGAATTACATAGATGTCCCACCCAGCCTCACCCATGTCAGAAATCCACATCCTCTATGGTTGACTGCCAATCTTTGCCTCTGAGCTGAGGCCATGAGTAACCATATATTTTCCACAAAAATCTGGATTGAGATCACCTCCTCATTTCATGTAAGAGTCATTTAGTACTAGATTATTTGGGCTCAGTTTACTAAATGAAGCTACGTCCAAACAAGCAACACCAGGGTGAAATATTCAATGTACAACCCGTAAAGTATTTCAAGACATAAATCCTTCCTCTAAATGAACACTCATATTGAGAAGGAGAAACACGGCTCAGAGTGCTGAAAATACTAAGTCCTCTTTCATTCACAGGTGTCCTGGAGCACCAGAAACACTGAGAAATGTTAGTGACCAAAACGCTGGGTTGGGAAGGTGAGGTAACTTCTTCCTTACGGAGTCAGGATTCTGGTGATGCAATCAGCACTTTCACAGGAGTTTCATAAATACATTTACTCTAGCTGTGTAACTCATTGTGTGGAGCTGCTTGCATAAGCATCATGAGCACACAATACAAAGTGCGGCTCTCAAACTTCCCTAAGATTTAGGCAGCAATGAAAATAATCAACCTGTGCCTTCATTGCTCCATTCCTCCCTACTCTACTCCAAGAGGTCAACATAGAGCTAATACCTCCACCTGTGAGCTATCAAGAAAGTTGCTCTTTTTTAGGACACGAAGATGACAAAAAGCACAACAGAGGTCTGTGTGTTGTCATCCCTGCTGAGACACTGGCTCTCAGCCATGGGAATCCACTTACTCAACAAACTTCCAAAGTAAAGTAGAGAAATTCAGAGCACGTTCGCTGTTATCAAACCCTAGATATTTTCCACTAGCAATGACCCCAGTTAAATCAGCAGGGCAACACCTGTGATCTCTTTGCTTTGGTGCATCTTTCCCTGAAAAAGCAATAGCAACCCAGAAACTCCACAGAAAGCGAAGTTTGTTAGAAGTCAAAGAAATCAAGAAAAATATATCCATTAGGTAAAACCAAACATCATCCATTTTGACTTCTGAAAAACCATTTTTTCTTTAAAAGACTGAATGATTTTCCTCACACACCTTGACCATCGTTTCCAGCTATTAAATGGAAATTAAAGTGCCCCTAACTGTTTAACTTTTCAGACAGTCCAAATTCTGAGTGTTACTTCTGTGCTAGCTTGTGCTTCCCTATGACTGTGTAACACCTTGACATGAACATCATCAACCAGTGGTAGAAAACGGTGGCAAATATATCTAGTGACTCAGTGAAGGTCCCAACCCACAACTGGAATATCTTCATTTACTTTAAAACAAATTCAGTGGGCCCCAACTTACTACCTGGAAGTTAGAGCAAACTCTTCCTGAGTCCTCATTAATAAGTCTGTTTCCTGGCTGTCACTTCAAAACACTTGGTTTATATGATATCTCTTACTGACTTCTTTGAAGAATGAAGAAAGGAGGAGGCAGAAACACAAAATGAAATACACTGAACAAGTGGAAACAGCCCCTTTAAATATTTTTAGCTGGTGTTACTAGTGAAAGCTCGTGGGTGGAGTGACAGTGCTGGCAGATATAGTTTTCAGAAGAGATTTATATAAAGTTGCTCTAGGGCAAAGAGCATGAGTATTACCTTTCAAAAACAAATCAACCCCTCCACCCACAGAAAGCCCAAATCTCAACCCTTGGGTGAAAACTATATAAAGCTCCAAATGAGAAGCCACTTGAGCAATGGATTTATCCATGATTCCTTGGATTACTGGTAAGTAATTTGGCTGAATGTTTCTGTTCTAGGGCATTAGTTTTGCATTTTTCTTTGCAAAATGCTGCAGTAACAAATAGCAGAGACCGAATTACCATAAAAGCAGGTCAATTATTTCAATGGAAATTGTTCAGAAGGAAAGAAACGATGCACAGATTCTCTTAAGCTACACTTGATGATGATGACAGAAAAGTAATGGCTGATAGAAGGCAGTGTGTACTGTTGGGTGACAGCTTTGCTGCTGACAAACTACGGTGAACATTTGTATAATGCACTCCAAGACTGGCACTTACAGCTGATGGTGGGGGCAGATTCTCAGCCGATGCAACCTTGCTTGTTCCAGAGCTACACTGCTGTATACTAGCTGAGGCATTCAGGATCTAGTTCTGAATGTATCTATTATTTACATTGCATAAAATAAGGCAAAATAAATGTTTTATGTTACCCATACAACCAGAGAAGACTTAAAGAGCAAATGCAGACGTGAATGACTTTATGCAAATTGCTTTCAGGGAATCACAGTACTTGCAGCCCAAGAATCTGTAAAATGTATTTACTCAGTTCACAAATAAAAAAGACCCCTCCCCATCATCACCATAAATGGTAGGTATTTAAACTTCACCATAAAGTCCTTTATGGCTTATCAACAGTAACACAGACGGAGGAAAGGCTGCCCAGTGTTACTACAGTGAAATACTATCACTTTCAGTGGAAAAGCGCACCTATTTCTGAAGGCACAGCTAAAAATAATACGCTAACACATGTAGCCCTTAAAATGGAAACCAGTTAACAGCACCACTGATGAAGCACGAGGCAGAATGGAATCTAGTTCATTCCACTGTGCACAACAAACATATATATAAAACATACAATTTTATTATCATTAGAGGGATTTTATTATTATTCCTTCTGCATAATATTTTTCCTTTATAGATCTCATATTGCATTACAAAGAGACTGTCTTTATCTCGGGTTGTATGGTGATGATACAAATGAATTTCCCCAATAAGCCAATGGCAGAGCTGTGAGCTGAGCTCTGCTGAGTTACAGTCCATTATTCTATCCACTGGATTCCTAATAAAATATTACTTTTTTGTTTATTTGTATGCAAAATGAATATAACCAGGGAGAACATTTGCTAAGGATGAAGATGCTGCTTTTCCCCATCTCTTTCTAGGACACACCCATGCTTCATATTCTTCAGTCTGCAAGCACCAAAAAAGCTGGTACCACAAAGAGTTACAGGGGCTATCTGTTATAAGAGAGGTGGCAAAAAACCTGAGTGGACATTGGGTAATTCCTTAGCATACAAATGCTCACAGGAGAATTTGTTCTACAGCTTGCTGAAAAATCCAAAATCATGGTACAGAAGAAATGCTGGAAATCATGACAGGTTTATTTTTCAGGTGCACCTGTGGTGGAAAAAAGAAACTGCCAGAAGCACACAAAATCCAAAAACTCTGAAGGAAGGTTTTATGAATTAAACATCCTTGCAAAGCAGGAAAAATAGTCCGCCGATAACTGCAATAATTGTTTTGGGTTGCTGCAAAGAACATGACACAGGTATGTGAGTGCACCTGGCTACACGCAGGCTGCCCCACCAAGCTGGGGAGGAGAAGGGCGATGGTGGCCAAGTTCCTTCCAAGGTCCAGGCTGTGCCAGCTCATGAGGAGAGGGCCAGCAGGCAGCAAGCTCTGGATCGGCAACAGCCCAGGTGTGTTCGCATCACGTGCATAGCCAGGAGCCAGAACAAACACATCAGTTGAACTTTTCCCACAACCTATTCATGCCAAGAAGTTCACAGGGATATATGCTGGCACAGCTGTTGCCTTGGAAGGACCACTATGTTCTTCCATACCAGGGAACGGACACTGTGGGTCAGCGGGCCAAGATGCGTTCATTAAAGAGGAAGGGAAGGAAGTGCCAACAGCACCATCACAGAAATGTGGTGGGATGACTTGCACAATTTGAGTGCTGCAATGGATGGCTATAGGCTCTTCAGGAAGGATAGACAAGCAAGGAGAGGCTGGGGGGGGGTGTGGGGGTGGCCCTGTATGGCAGGGAGTGTTATGAATGTCTTGAACTAAAAGATGGTGACAATAGGGTTGAGTGTTTATGAGTAAGAATCAGGGGGAGGGCCAACAAGGCAGATATCGTAGTAGGAGTCTGTTATAGACCGCCCAACCAGAATGAGGAGGCAGACGAAATATTCTACAAATGGCTAAGAGAAGTCTCAAGATCACAAGCTGTTGTCCTTGTGGGGGACTTCAACTTGCCGGATATCTGCTGGGAATACAATAGAGCGGGGGGGAACAGTCTAGAAGGTTCCTGGAGTGTACTGGGGATAACTTACTGAGGGAGCTGACTAGGGAAGGTGCCCTGCTGGACCTGCTGTTTGTAAACAGGGAAGGTCTTGTGGGGGATGTGATGGTAGGAGGCTGTCTTTGGAACAGTGATCATGAAATGATAGAGTATTCAATTCTGGGAGAAGCAAGGAGAGGGGTCAGCAGAACTGCTACCTTGGACTTCCGGAGGGCAGACTTTGGGCTTTTCAGGAGCCTGGTTAACAAAGTCCCTTGGGAGACAGTCCTGAAGGGTAAAGGAATCCAGGAAGCCTGGATGTTTTTCAAGAAGGAAGTCTTAAAGACACAGGAGCAGACTGTCCCCGTGTGCCAAAAGACAAGCCATCAGGGAAAAAGACCAGCCTGGCTGAACAGGGAGCTAGGGTTGCAACTTAGGGAGATAAAGAGGATTTATGGCCTTTGGAAGGAAAGGCAGGCCACTCATGAGGACTACAAAGAGGTAGTGAGGCTATGTAGGGAAAAAATTAGGAGGACCAAAGCCCAGCTAGAACTAAACCTGGCTTCTGTTGTCAAG
>NW_009648440.1:2426670-2486476 GCF_000708025.1 Charadrius vociferus
GTAACATAGTGACCAAGGATAAGGAAAAGGCTGAGGTACTTAATGAAATCTTTGCCTCAGTCTTCAGCAGCAGGACCAGTTGTTCCCTGAGTACTCAGACCCCTGAGCTAGAAGACAGGGATGGGGAGTAGAATGAAGGCCCTGTAATCCAAGGGGAAATGGTGAGGGACCTGCTTCAGCACCTGGAGATACACAAATCCATGGGACCAGATGGGATCGACCCGAGGGTACTGAAGGAGCTGGTGGAAGTGCTAACCAGGCCCCTTTGCATCATTTATGAGCAGTCCTGGCTAATCAGGGAGGTCCTAGCTGACTGTAGGTTGGCAAATGTGACACCCATCCACAAGAAGGGCTGGAAGGACGATCCAGGGAACTGTAGGCCAGTCAGTCTGACCTCGGTGCCTGGGAAGGTCATGGAATAGATCATCCTCAGTGCCATTACATGGCACATGCAGGAGAACAGGGTGATCAGGCCCAGTCAGCATGGGTTTGTGAAAGGCAGGTCATGCCTGACAAACCTGGTCTCCTTCTATGACAAGGTGACCCGCTTAGTGGATGAGGGAAAAGCTGTGGATGTTATCTACTTGGATTTTAACAAAGCTTTTGACAGCATTTCCCACAGCATTCTCCTGGAGAAACTGGCTGCTCATGGCCTGGACAGGTGTACTCTTCGTTGGGTAAAAAACTGGCTGGATGGCCGTGCCCAGAGAGTGGTGGCAAATGGAGTTAAATCCAGTTGGTGTCCGGTCACAAGTGGTGTCCCCCAGGGCTCGGTGCTGGGGCCAGTTCTCTTTAATATCTTTATCAATGATCTGGACGGGGGGATTGAATGCACCCTCAGTAAGTTCGCAGATGACACTAAGTTAGCAGGGTGTGTTGATCTGCTTGAGGGTAAGAAGACTCTACAGAGGGATCTGGACAGGCTGGGCCGAGGCCAACGGTATAAGGTTCAACAAGGCCAAGTGCCGGGTCCTGCACTTGGGTCACAACAACCCCATGCAGCACTACAGGCTTGGGGCAGAGTGGCTCAAAAGCTGCACAGCAGAAAAGGACCTGGGGGTGATGGTGGACGCCAGCTGAATATGAGCCGGCAGTGTGCCCAGCTGGCCAAGAAGGTCAACGGCATCCTGGCCTGTATCAGGAATAGTGTGGTGAGCAGGACTAGGGCAGTGATCATCCCCCTGTACTCGGCACTGGTGAGGCCCCACCTCGAGTGCTGTGTTCAGTTTTGGGCCCCTCACTACAAGAAGGACATTGAGGTGTTGGGCATGTCCAGAGAAGGGCTACAAAACTGGTGAAGGATCTGGAGGACAAGTCTTATGAGGAACGACTGAGGGAACTGGGGTTATTTTGCCTGGAGAAGAGGAGGTTGAGGAGACACCTTGTCACTCTCTGCAACTACCTGAAAGGAGGTTGTAGAGAGGTGGGGGCTGACCTCTTCTCCCTGGTGACAAGTGGTAGGATGAGAGGATATGGGTTCAAGGTTTGTCAGGGGAGGTTTAGATTAGATATTAGGAAAAAAATTTTCACTGAAAGGGTTATTAAACATTGGAATAGGCTGCCCAGGGAGGTGGTGGATTCACCATTCCTGGAGGTGTTTAAAAAAAGGGTAGAGGTGGTACTTGGGGACATGGTTTAGAAGTGGTTTTGTCAGGTTAGGTTAATGGTTGGACTTGATGATCTTAAAGATCCCTTCCAACCTCAGCAATTCTATGATTCTATGATTTTCCTCTGGATACATTTGTGCGAGCCCTAAAATGGGGGACGCTCAGCTCTCACTATAAAAGAGTTTATGACAACAGAAAATTGGCAAACAGCAGCAGATTCCTGTCCTCATCAGTCCCTTTACCCAACAGTGTAAGGCTGGCAGGAAAAAAACATCTTCTGCCTTTAGCTAATTAAGAATTTCCAGAGGGAATTAACTAAGAAATTTACAAGACGAGATTTCTTACCAAGCTGGGAAAGGAAGCATAGGAAAAAGGAGGAATCACAAAATTTAAGGAGAATGGCAATAGTGCTGGAAGACAGTGTGGTTCCTTGTAGAGAGCTGGCAGAGCTTTACGCATTTCAGCTTTGAGCAGCATCTGACAATGACAAAGCAAAAATAACAAAAAACCAAATTATTATCGTCATCGCTGCAGTTTAGGTAGGCAACTAAAACTTTGCCTATTTCATGCTTAACTGCATTTTCATATTCCTATTGGCTTGGCAAAACAGTCTGGAAATCTTACAAGAACAGACTTTGTTAAAATATTCCAGTCTGTCTGGTTCCAGCTCTGGATGGGAACAAACATGAAAAGAGGAAACTCGAGTGCAGCTTTCAGAACTTTTAAGAAGCTCTGGTTTATATTTCATTCTAGAAAGGAACAAAAGGCAGCAGGCAGTCTCTGTTATTCATCCTCGTCAAGAAGCAAAAGAAAGCATGTAACTCCTCCCCTACTCCTTGCCCTCTGACTGCTTTAAGTAAATAAGACAACAATGAATGAATGAGAAAAAGACACAAGCCGTATAGGGGAGGATGCGAGAGGTATAGATCTCACAAACACAGCACTATCTGTAAAGTTGTTCTACCAGTAAGGAAGCACAACTGCTTGACCTCATGCATGAGCAATAAAACAGAGACTTTAGGACCTGGAGAAGAACCTTACAGGGCAACCAGAGTAATAAATACACCTTCAAGCTCATCTCAGTTAAAAAGAAAAGAAAAACTAAAGGAGGAGAGATGTTAGGCCTAAAACATCTATAGAAGTTCAGGAGAATCAAGATAAAAAACTTTACATTTATGTTAACAATAACAGCGTACCCTATCCAGGAGAAAAAGAAATACATATATATGCATCTCTTCCTTAAGCTAAGAGAGTCTCCTGTACCTGATGTGTGGAACAGTTTCTACCTTGACACAGAAAACATCCCCAAGGACATTCGCTCTATCTGGAGGAAAAATGTAATCTTCCTCCTGACCAAATACATATCTAATTCTGAGAGCCACTAAACACTCAAACACCATCTGTGAGCTGTGCATTCATCTGTAACACACCAATTTAGCTAGCAGGCCATTGGGAAACAAGACTCTGAAGTTGCCAAGTTAAAATGGCAATCCACTACCAGCCAAAATGCTACCAAGCAAGCAAACAGGTGAGTTTTCCAGAGAACATTGGAGCAGAGAGCAATGAAGCTTCAAAATAAGAAACAGCCGGGGGGGGGGGGGGGGGAAAAAAAAAAAAAAAAAGAAGAAAAAAAAAAAACCAAAAATGCACAGCTTTGATCTTTTCTATCCTGGACTTAATTAGCAGCAGCATCACACTAGGAGCATGAGTCTGTAGAGCTGCAGTCAAACAGCCACCTTCTTTCAGTGAGAACCGACAGACTCACAGCTGCTATGGACAGGGCAGGCAGGAGATGCATTGCACAGGACAGTCCTACATTTCAGAAAGACCTTTTCCTGGCTGCCTGCACAGCAATGAAACTTCATTTTATACAAACACAGACAAGCCAGGAGTTAAAGCCCCTTGACTTCTTCAGTTGTATCTGTTTTTCTGAAAAACAAAAAAAAACCCAAACAACAACAACAAAAAAAACAAACAAACAAAAAAACCCCAGAAATTTTAATTCCTGCATTCTTGCATTGTTTCCCTTGCTGCAACTATGTTGTACATGTGTGAAGGTGCTGGAGTTAGGATGTCAATTGTTAAACCGAATGCACCATTCGCTTCATTTGTATCTGCACATAATACTCAGACACCATAGGAATAAATAGGTATAAAGACAAAAGAAAAGAAGTGAATCTACGGCTGTAGCTTGGATATAAAAATACTTCTAAAAGACCATTAGTGTTATTCCAGTCAGACCCCTAGAAGCTTCTGTACTGACCTGACAAAAATGACCTTTCCTTTTTCATAGCAAATTTTACAAGGAAGAACTTAGCAAGCAGAGCAGATGGAGTCTGGGGGAAAAATGGGACACGTATTTAGAGCAATTTTGACATTGAGAATATTTTTTTTTACTTGATGTCTATTACCATTTTTTAGTTAATGTTATTTTGTGCACCAACGTGTCTGTGCACAGAGAAGTTTGACACAGGAATAGCAATCCATGAAGAGAGTGAAGTATGATGTGACCCAGGTAACACCAATTAGAACGCAGTTAAAAATAAAACCTTGCAGGTTTAAACACGGCCAGATAAGGTAATTCATGAAACTACAATGAAAATGTAATACACTGAAAAAGAAATCTCACAAATAGAAAATTGCCTAAAATATTTAGAACACTTCCAAGGAATACTTTGTCCAAACGTAGCTATAACGAACCAGTTTGGAAGAACTCTTCCTCAAGGTTTTGATGAAAGAGAACAATCTCAGGTTTGAGCAGATGACTGATATTATAACATTGCATTTTTAAAAATATTTTTGCTTTAATAAAGCCTGTTTTCTAAAAGAAAAAAAAATGTATATAAGCCCAGCTTAATTAAGTCTTTAAGAGCCTTAGGGGAAAAAAAAAAAAGGAAGAGAAGGGGAAAAAGTTAGGTGCATACGCAGAATACTATAGGATACTGTTATATTTAAAACATCATTCAACAGTTATCAAAATGAGAAAACTTAGATACTGTACAGATATCTTAAATTCAATTACGTTATGAAAAAAACACAGCTATAGGAAATGTTAAACTGAAATCTTTTAAAAAGATCCTTATAAACATCACTGAAATTATGGTGGAAATTATCCATACAATTTAGTCAAACAAAATGCATCACATAATAACAATATTAAGTTTTTCTTTTCAGTTTAATGCTACATTATTATATTTAGCTGCCTGTTTTAGAAAGTAATTTGTGTTGATGGCTCTGAAGAAAAACCAAGCATTAAAGAACTAATTTAATTCCTTCTGAGCTATGTTCAATAGCTCAATTCAAAAATATTTCTTTTAGAATGTCCCAGTACTGCAGAATCTGACTAGAAATCCACCTTGAACTGTGTACACTTTGACTAACTCTCTCCCCAAGGCAAAATGATCCTGCATTCAGCAGGGTTTTATCCTGGTCTTCTAAAGGACTTACACAGAATGTACCTGATATAACTGGACCAGAATGTCAACCATCATAGAAATTATGATCAAGACATGGAGAATACATAATGAGAACCTTATCTATTTTACAGTGGGCTGCTATTGGTAGGGGAGTACCTCTAGGGGGTTGTTTACAGAAATCAGGTCTCCCGCCTTTAAAAAAAATAGAGAAAGAGAGAAAAAGAGAGAGAGAAAGAAAGAAAGAAAGCAAGAAAGAAAAAGAAAGAAAGAGAAAGAAAAAGAAGGAAGAAAACTGTGTAGTTTCTTGTGCAGTGCTTTCCTTCCTGCTTGTTATACAATATGACATAATGGATACTAGCTATGTTTAAGGTGTTCAAGTAGTGTTATAACAGGCTGCCTGGCTGCCTTTGGAATGAAATTTCACAAATTTCCTTTCAAGGTGAAGATATAGCTTTATTCCTCTCGTTCCACAGTATAAAAAAGAAATTAAAAAATTGCCACAGCCTGTTTCTCAAAAATCAATGCGCGATTGCTAGCTGCACTGGGAGTTTGAGGGATATCCCCTTATCAGAGACAATCTCTAGATAACATACTTTCCTCTATTGCCCATAGCTGCATGTAAGACACGGCAAGACAAATGCAGCCTTCCTTTTCTGTTGGTGTCATCTATTGATCCAGTGAAATGCTCTTCATCTGAAATTTCCTTCCCAAAGGGGACATTTGCTATGAGAAGTAAACCTTTCTGCCTGATACTAAGAAATCCTAAAACTTCCTGCTAATTACTGCACAGCATCATGGTAACACATAGCTCTAGCAGTGTAAAAATATAAGATCAAATGAGACAGGGGCTATCCTTTGCCTGGTAGAAACATTGCTTTGCAATACTGAAAGTGTAATATAATAAACTTATTTTATGTTTTCTATGTGATCTAGATAAAAAAGTGCTCTGGGTCTATGTTTTTCTTTGGGGGCATTTCCTCTCAGACACATTCAAAACCTCTATCCCAGGTGTGCCTAAATGACCTCCAGTATGAGCCAAAACACGAAACAGCATCACAGAGAGAAACACCAGTACCAGAGAATAATGAGAAGCAGAGGGGTGGGCAATGGATTTTGGGATACAAAAAGAGGACTCTGCCTACTAACAAGTCCCTGCAAAAAAACACATTTATTTGTGCATCTACACTGCCTGTGTTGTCTCACCTGTCTGTGCAGTGTGCTGGCCGAAGACATCAGCACCCTCACACACAAAGCTTTATCTACTGAGAGAGCAGAAAGTGAGGATGTAGAAAAGACACATTCCTTTAGAAATAACAGTTGGCTTGTAAAATACATAGCTGATCAACATCCATATGAATCTTTGCAGTTTCAAAGAGCTTTTGGTATGGCTCCTAGGTAATTGTAATTTCATCAGATTGAAAAAGAACAGAGAGAAACATTTATTAAAGAAAATCAAATACTTCAATGGCAGTAGAATATTTTGGATTTGGCACTCCTAGCCAAAAGAAAGTGTTGCTCAAGAGTAAAGAAGGGTCACGTACTTTTTAAAGATGGCAACAAACCTGTTCCTTCAGTCCAAATATAAAGTATTAGGCTGCTTATCCACCACATACACAATTTCTAAAAAGTGCCAGTCTAAAACATACTCAGTTGTGAGTCTTCACCCATACAATAAGGATTTCCAGGAACAGAGGAATTAACTTTGTATTAGGTTCCACCTTAGCATTTCTCTCTGCAGGGGCAATAACTGAGGTATTTCCCCCCTAATCTATCCCTCTTGCAAAAATTGGCCAGCAGGTTCAGAAGTTACTAGAGGTAGAGTGACAGGCAGTTACTTCATATACCTTGTCTTCCTAAAATACTGGCTAAGAAATAACCCCTGATGTTCAGGAGCCGTTAGAGTAAAGCTTCCAAAGCAGAAGAATAATGCATTTCAGCAGAACAAAAGCCTTGTTATTTTGTTCTCTCTGATAAACAATAGTTGGCAGGTATTGAACTTGCCATGTAAATAACTTCTGTTTGTTGGTGTTTTTTCTCTTGTGTATATTTGTCTACAAATGCATTTGTAAACAACACAGTTGAAAAATTTTTGTAAAAGCTCTCAGAAAATATTTTGACTGTCTTTTTATAAAGATATGATTCTGCTTTTTCTTGGAAGCTTTAGATTTTTCATCAAAGAACTTCAAAAACCTGAAAGACACAACCGTAGTTTTTCAAAGAGCCAGGTTCACCCAGACAATAAATGTAAGGAACACTTGAATAACCTTCAAGAGGCACCGCAGAGGTAGTTCTGAATTTAAGATTTAGGGTTCCCTTATTCTGCTGAAAAGGCTGGATTATTTGGGGGGTGTGGGAGTGTGGTGTGTCAGTTTGCCAATCTGTCTTAATACCTATTAATTTTCTACCTTTCTATCTACAATAAAGACATCCACAAAATCCTAGAGAGCAAAATCCCATTACCTTAGACCCCATAAGGTTTTCCACTACTGGTCTGAATTCAGACAAGATTTCACTGACTTGCAGTAGACTGTGCTCCTTTGACTCCACGCAACTGATAACTCATTCAAATAGCAGCACCTACAAAATAGTCATACAGTCCCCACCCTGGAGAAAATTGTCCCTTGTCAAAACTCAGTGTGACGAGATAACAGCACTACCGAGTCTGGTGCTCCTTTCCCCTCCAACAGCTCCAGGAGCAGCAGGATCCTTATTGGTCCTTCCCTCCTATCTAGAGCTTTTTGTTTAATTGCAAAGCCTAATAATCAGATATGCTTACAAAGTATTAATTCAATTTAGTTAAGTAGCCTGCTCCCCTTCCCGTGGGTTCCCATCAGTTTGGTAGCAGTGTATGGATGCAAAAACCTCAAAAAGTCAGGCAGGGCAGTCAGGGTGAAGTTTTCAAAGATACTGAAGGAATTCAGCTGCTGAAATGCAACTAGAAAGAGCACTGTGGTTACAGGGTACAGACTACTTTGAAAACCTCCACCTCAGTTCAGACAATAACGCGCTCTCAGGCTCTCAGTGTTTTATAGACTCTTTTTCGTGCTTAATATGTAGCTGTAATACTCTTTATTTCCTTAAGGATCAATCTAAAACTTACTTGATCCACAATGCATCAGAACTCACGTTAAAACTTTAGTTTTCACATCTCCTAGCTTCTTGTTGGTGATATTTTAGTTGTGTAACCTTAAAATTGTGTTAACGCACTGTGTTATTTTTTATTTTGCTTCTGTTTTAACCTGA
The DNA here is from genome assembly GCF_000708025.1 of Charadrius vociferus. Taxonomy (NCBI): domain Eukaryota; kingdom Metazoa; phylum Chordata; class Aves; order Charadriiformes; family Charadriidae; genus Charadrius; species Charadrius vociferus. The sequence continues at coordinate 2,434,937 of NW_009648440.1, forward strand.
AGGCAAATTGGTTCACAGGTCTTATTTGATGTTATTCTTTCAGCTTAAAGACTTCAAATCATTACAAAAAAAAGAAAGAGAGAAGGTTTTGGTGGTTTAGGTTTTGGGGTTTTTTTGGTCTGCTTATTAAATAGTTTTTACTTGCTGGGCTCAAGGTTTGAAGGTAAAATTTAAAGACAATGCCTTTTGTCAGTGAACCTTCTGCTACATTTTAGAGGCACTCAGCAAATTCCAACAGCGGATTTCTAGACACAAAAGACAAATACAACCACTCCATGATTTAGATTTGCTTTCTGTTTGTGGGTCATGAGACTCGCTGCTGAGCATGTCAGAAGTTGGTTGTGGCATTTAATGAAGGTCATCAGCAACTTCATAGTTCCCGTAGCAAAAGAAGGAATGTGCTCTGGCTTTGGTTTTGGGGTATGGTTTGGTTTTTTTCCCCTTCCTTCTTTTGGGGCTTTGATTGGACTGGAGTTAGCGGATAAACTCAGTTACTGCAAGACAATCAAATTAAAAGTATGGAACAAACTAGTGCTTTGAAAAATGTTGAACTGCATTGGTTTCTTTTTTTCAGAGACGTCATTTAACATTCAAAATAAGTTTTGAATTTCCCTTCAATTCAAAAGTTACAAGTCATTCATGAAATTAGGAACAATAATCATACTATATTATACCCTGTCTCATGTATGTCTCGGGAGGGCCGCGACTTGTCATAGCATGAAGGAACCTGGAAAAATGACTGCTTGCTGCTTCAAACAGAAGATGCATAGCTAAGATGCTCATTAATGAGGCAAAGGAAAATTAATTTACATGTCTAATAGTTCTTTTAATATAGCCTCTAAGCCTTAATGTGTCAATTCCCAAATTACCCCGACATTCTTTCTTTCTCTCGGTGATCTTGTGTCGCTTTGCTAGGAGAGAGAAATAACATTTCTTTCCTTGGCCTCTCTCGGTGTACTTTCTGGGCAAGGGCGTTAGACCTCCAGAAAAATGAGATGCATTAGCCAAGCTGCCTTAGCCTCTCTCCAGGTCAGGTCTAACCTCCCAGACTGCAGTACTGCAGCTTTGTGACTACTCTGTGTTAATGATGCATCTTTCCTGGGGCGTATGGTGGTAAAAACACAAGCTCAAAAAAGCCTAAATGTGTCATCCTTTCTGCATGTCTGCACTGCTCTTGAGCACTCCTTTGACTGAGATGAGTTCCTTTCATCACGTCAGGATCTTCTCCATCTCTGCTTTCCCAACAATGATCTCTCCTCTGAAAGAGACTGCCTCTTCCACCCTGCAATAGTCTTTCATACTTTCTCCAACATAGCCAGTGAAAGAGCATTCCTCTTGGCGCTTCCATTCTTTTCACATTATCACCCAATCCAGGCTGGAAAAAAGCCGTTTCCAATCATTTGTCTGTTAGTCAACTCTTTGCCTGACAGCAAATCCTTTGATCAAGACCGTTATACTGTGTATATAGGCTCATCTAAGCTTATTTAATGCATCTTTACAATTGCTCCTGTTATTTCATCAGTTGTTATTTCTGTCCTATGTGAAGTTAGGAAGAAAAGGAAATATTGAGAAGGCAGATGGGTCATATATTGCATCTGCAGTTTGTATTCTGACACAAAAGTCCGTGGGATTCCCAACATTAAAGAGCATTTGAGAACTTCACACTGGCAGATTCTTTAATCCGTAATTCCAGAAGTTGAAAAAATCCTGCTTAGAACGTGATTCGTTCGGGGTTGTTTTTTCATATGTAGATTAAGTGGTGTGATTGGGAAATTAGCGCCTAACAGTTCATAGTAATAAATCTCCTAATACAGAGCCATACCGGAAAATACACCTCTTTGTGCAGAATGAAAATCACTGCATAATAGTACGTCAGATATCTATGCTTTTGTAGAAAAAAAAATCATTAAGATATTTTTCATTTTATATTCAATAATCTCAGCCGTTCTGCACGTGTGCAGCAAGTCCAAGGCATCTAGAGTACCAGATTTCTTGCGCCTTTGAAGGCTGTTAGTCCACACACAATAGATCTAACGTGTCTCAGACACAGAGAAGTCCCTTCTCATGTGCTGTAGAGCAAATCTGTGCAGCCTAGTGGATGCATCTGGATTTGCCACATGGGCTGTCAAAGGTCCAGACATCTTGAACAAATGTTGAAAGTCTTCAGCTCCCACCCAGGCCTAAAAGGGAGAATCTGGGAAAAGCCAGGTTCTATGAAGTTGGGTGAGAAATTAATATAAAATTCAGTAACATTTGTCTGTGAATGTCTTTCTATTACCTGATACTTTTTGAACACTCAAAACAACCAGTACTAAAAATTCAGGGAATACTTTGGCTATCATTGGCCTGAACTCGATTTTGACAGAAAGTGAAACAAGAGAGCAGGGAAAATATAAGAGAATGGGCAGAGAAATGGCAGAGGGGGAGTTTGTGAGCAAGAACAAAGGCATGTAAAAACCTGCCACGGGAAGCAGAATGAGTATGAAGGTCTGTATCTATAAAGTTTTCCCATGATACACATCATAATAAGAATACAACAAGGATGCTGAGGCACAGGCGGCAACAATATTCTCCAAGATAAATTAAGCCAGTAGCAGGTTGGGGAACTGTCCTTACTGTCTATTTGTTCTGCTTTCATGCTGAATCTAATTCTGTGTTGCTGAGACGTGGGAGTTACACAAGGTACTTACCAATGCAGGCAAAGAGAACCTGTATTACTTATTTCACGCTGCATGGGACCTCACTTTAACTAATACATGAAGGTCAGTTAGAATTTTTTAATTACAGAATAAAGATGGATGAGAAGTAGCTTTCCCTTCATGTGAAGATTTTCAAAAGACAATTCTGATCCCAAATTGGAATGAACATATTGAAAACAAAAATGTTCATGTACTGCTATTCTGGTTAATGAAAGGACCTATTTTGATCATTTAAACTGCTTTGAAATTATTTTGACCTTTTCAATAGATAATGAACCCTTCTGTATATATTAAAACATGTGAAACAAAAGTCATTTCAAAACAAATGTTCTTTTCAAAATATCAAGATGGAATATTTCAAGAGTCTCTAAACTTTGTTCCAATTAGGCTTTCCTGAATTGGAAGAACAGTTAACACCCGCTCTTTCCCACAATTTCATTTTTTGAAAGTCTTTGTTTTCCAGTGAAAAGTGCTTTGTCCAAAAAAGCCCTCAACCACAGCAGTAATACCACACATCCTTGATTCTGATAGGGTCATATGCTTCCTTCATTTCAGTGGGTAGCTTGAGGCAGACTGTAAAATACTGGTGTGTCACCCGTTCCGGCACCGCTCTGACAAGCATGTGGCAGACCATACAGGGCACTGAGATTGCACTGATAGTGAGGAGAAAGAGTGCAAATTAAAAATACATCTTCCATTGTGCAATCCAAGTGATTTGGGGACTGTCCTTATGCTAAGAGACTGTGCTCCAACATGGCCAGAGGGCTGTCGGAGGCTGTGTGGGAGGACTGGGGAATGCTTGGCAAGTCCTGGGAAAGAAAGAGAAGGGAAGAACTCTGCACACTGAGCAAGTCACCCCCTGGGATGCCACTGAAAGGGAAAACCAAGTTTTCACCACACCAATCAACCAGCTAAAAGGTGCTTGTTGATCTGCTTAACCAGTTAATGTTAAAGTACTGAAAACCCTGGACGGTTGTCTGCACTGGACTTTAAAAATGTTTTTCCCACAAATCTTCTTTCCCTCCTTAGTAACAAATAAGCCGAGACTTAATTGTAGACAAGGGCTTGGTGCAGAGGCTTGAACAATAAACTGGTTAGATTTATTATGAGCAGAGTTGGATGACACAATGTTGGAAACATATGCAGCCAGCCTATGAGACTAGGCTTGGTTACAAAAGCATCCACCACCAGCCTATTTAAATTTGGAATGCCAAAGATGAGGAATGTTTGCTGTGAGCTAGTTACTTCGGCTCTCTTACTGTAAATATGAACAAATCAGCACACAATCACACATATATTGCTTTTCACACTTCCTTTCTTTAAACAGCACATATTTCCTCTTGTAAAAAAGTGCAACTAAACTTCAGTTTTTCAGCTGACATCACTGCCCTGCTGAAGCCACCAGACTTGCAAGCTAATTGACACTGGTGAAGTATCTGTTCTATTTTCATTTTGCTTATTTTCTTAATATGCACTTGATGGTTTTTATTCTACCACTATATCTGGAGATTTTAAAATGAACAGTAAGCTATCTTTCTAGTGCTGTGTAAGTACTAAAGCAATACGTTGCTTTTATCTATCAAATTTTGATAAGTTAGTAGTAGGGCAAGACTGGCTTTTCTCTGTGTGATAGTCTCTTTTTTGTAAGCAAATGCTCATGACAAAAGTAATCTCTGCTGGGTGAAAACACACTCTCTGTAGTCTGCTTGGAGATTTCTAATGAACACAAGCGGTGAAGGCATCCTCTGGTTCAAAGACTCTTACGTTATCCAGACCAACAGACTCAGACCCAGCAGGAAAGAAGGCAACACTCAGTAAACCTGGTTCATGTGGAGGCTGCAACTTTATTAAATGTAAACCGCATTATGGGCTTATTTAAATTAATGGGCACAGTGGGTGCTCAACACCTCTGAAAGAGTCTGCACTAGTGCTAGCCATAAAATTTTCCATTGACACTGTTGTGTGGAGTAGAACTGAGACTTCTGACTAGCAGCGGTTGCCAGAAAACTGCCTTTCCATGAGAATTTTTTTTCTTGATAAAATGTTCAGATTTGCATCCTGAAAAAATAAAACTCTTTTGTTTCGGGGGTCCCTCTCATCAGAATCTGTAACCAGCTCTTCATTTCCACAGCCCACGTGCTGTGTGACGTGCTTGTGCCAGATCGCCTCCCTTGGATATACATGAATCAAATGTCCCAATGTGCAAAGCAAAGGCTGAGGGAAGATGCTGCACAGGGACAATACACACAGCCCGGCTGGGAAGCCTTTGCTTTAGAGGAAAATGGGGAGATGAGACTCAAACGCCATCCCCTCCACCCTCACCCCATGAACCCAGATTTCAGTCAAAGAAACCCAGGAGGACAGGTAGGGTAGGAGACAACCCCATGACCTACCTCCTTTAAGAGGACCAGAAGACAGGGACTACAGAGGGTACCATGGGGCCTGACAACCTTTCTGAACTGAGCCACTTAAATTCTTCTGGACTGGATGTTTCAACTTTGTTAAAAAGCCGTTGTTTTCTGAAGGGGAAAAAAAAAAATCCTTTTCCTATATTTTGTTAACAAATTAGGGCTGTTAACAATGGCTAAGGGAAAGTAGCGGGTGGTGTTTGATCAGCAACTCACCATGGTTATGAACAATGAAAATCTCTACAAAATACTCAGCTGAAAACTGGAGACATTTTTCCAGTTAAAAGACAGGAGCACTGTATTGTAATTGGTTCTTGCAAGAAATAGAAATATCTTAACTGAGTGAATGACAATTACTTGCATTATTGTCATACTTAAAATGTCAGTATTCAATGATTGGTTTCAGCTCATAATAATAAATTCTAGACTTTTAAACATCAGAAACAATAAAGCTACATGGAGACAATGTTTGTAATTGAAAGAAAAATTATCCCATATATAGACCCGAAGCATCATTTTTAAAAATAACAGAAATACAGCTGAAGTAATTTTAATAGCAAAAAAAATAAATATGGGAAGATCAGACAACTGTAGCAACCGATAAATTAAAATTTAGAATTACATAAATTGGTACTCTGAACTGTACCAAATGTAAATAATACGTGTAAATAGATAGATCTACATTTATACTTTCATATTTTGTATAATACCCAACCTTGTGGGGGTAAAAGAGAAAACATATTGAGGATGGTCTACAACTAAAAAACATAGTCTTTTGAGTTAAAGTATTTTATATTCCTATTTCCAGTCATTTATAATGACAAGATAATGATTCACAGAACCACTGATAAACAGCAACTGTGTCCTTTTTATTTGCTTTCTAACACTCCTGGAAAGCTTTATAGTAAACAATTTAGAAGATAATGAAAGGTAAAACTTCCATCTGAAAAGGTTTGATTCAACAAAATTATTGGGACAATCACTTAGGTTAAGTGTTTAGCCCAGAGGGCAGTATAAAATTTCATCAAAATTCAAACCATGCATAAATGATCTCAACTTGCAGTGTCTATTTATACTACACAACATGTTAGTCACATTTTTCACTGCAGATTGAAAGTAATGATGAAGTAACAGATAAGGATGAAAGACTGAATACGTGCTATGCCACCCATGTATAATTCAGTTAGTGGCAAACATGGATTAGAAAGTATCCTGCAGCAGCATGTGTTTTTCAATGGCCTGAGAAAACCTGTGAACCACTAACGAGGCAAAGGGGACAGCAATGAAACCTGAAATATTTCACACACACAAATTAGGCAGGTAAAGAAGGAACATTAATAAATCAGTGGGTCAAGGATTCAAAGACAATGAGAAATGCAAATATGTATGAAACGAATATTGCAATTTGATATCTTTTAGGTTTGATGTTTCTTTAAAAAAATCACTGGCTTTTTTAAATCCAGAGAACAAAGCCATGTCAGTGTAAAAGGCATCATTTTCCTAAAGCCAAAATCTTCAAATTTTGGTGAATACTATATTAAAAAAAAACTTCAGTGCAGACTCTCCATTTAAAGTGTAGAATACCAACCTCAACCTCCAGAAACAAATAATCACAGTGGAAAAAATTTTATGCTCCTTCTCTTTCCAGTTGAAAAATTTGCTTTAGTTATTTTGGATAGAAGCTTTGAGCTATGAATTAAGAAAGAAGATCTGCGATTTTTCATTTTAATCCTAAACAAGGACAAAATCATTAGTTGATGACGGTAGCTGAAATAAAATAGTAACTACAATACAGAGTGTTATTTATCAGCTGATTATGGATCACTCCATTGAGCGTATCAGCTATTCTCATATGCCTGCTACATTTTTCACCTAAATGATTAGAATCAGCTTCTTATAGTGACACTGTTCTGTTCTCAAGTTCTGCTGTTGCTAAATAGTGAATGCAAATTATTAATTGGCATTCAATTTTTTATTATTCTAGAAGCATCCAAGCTGCTGGATGAACTGATGACTTTGCCAGTTCATGCTTCGGGGGGACCATAATGTAGCATCAAAACTGCATGGTGGAGAATTAGACACAAATGTAAGCTGAAAGCCAGGTATGGGGTTGTGTTTTCGTTCAAAGTCACGTTAGTCTCGGCAGTCTCAGGTTATCATCACTCTAAGCAGAACTAGATGTTAATGATTTGTAGCTGCCTTTTGGGGGAGGATGGGATTAGAGGAAAGACTTTGTAGATATCATGAGGAGTTACCTCTGAGCATAAGTTAAAGCTGCACGTGGAAGTAGTGGCAAGGGGAGATGAGAGCTGATACCTTTGGGTGTAGAGTAACATCACCACAAGCCACACTACTGAAAAGTAGAGGGAGGCTAAGTGGTAGAGGACCTTACAAATGACTGGGAAAGATTATAGTATGACAGATGCCTCCAATGATAGCTAATTTAAATGCCATTAGGTGCATTATATTTCACGTGTAGACAGTCTGCAGTGTGATGGAAAGTATTACAGTAGGTTAGCATGAAAGTTTATGCTTCAGTCAGAGTAAATTGTCATCACTCCACTGGAAATGACGTTTTAACAACTTACCTCAGATGAGGATCTGCCCCTTTGCATTACTGCAGTATTCACTGTCTTTAGCAAAATACTTAGAGCAGATGCTAAAGCTGGTGAAACTTAAGCAAGTTTCTGCTGACTCATTGCCCCAAAAGAGAAATTAGAACAAAGTTAATGAATGTTCAAGCATTACCCAGCACTTTTAGTTTATTTTGCTGTTCTAAGCTTCCCATATTTTTCAAAAAGGGTGATATTAAATAAAAAAGAATTCCTGATTAACATTTTTACATCTTTGTATTTAGTTTAATGCTGCCATTCTTCCAATGAAGTCTACACAAATGACAGAATGAAGCCTGGAGTACATTATTTTGAGCTGATTTCCCTGTAACATTAGTAAACAGTTTGATGTGCAATGTCACTACTAGCACTATTCTCTCTTGTCTTCCCCCATTTAATGAAAATCCGTGAATTAAATGCTACAAGGCAGTACTGCTGGCATGACAAATTCTGAGCCAATAAGTCTTGCATTTGCCAAGATGTAAGCTCTGAAACTTGGCATTTGGCATTCAGAACTAGATAACCTTACTATAGTAACTACATTCACTGTATCTACAAGAGGGATGAATAAATCAACAATAATTGAACTACTAAAAGTGTCTAATTTCCAGCATAGTGCTTCAAGCAACAACTGAAATTAAAAAACTGTTAAAACACAGCTACATACCCATACAATCTTGTCATGAATGCACTGAAGCAAAGGTTAACAAAAAGGAATGAATATGCATTCTTTGCTAAAAGTAGCGTTCCTTGATCTACAGTAGTGATGAACTGTATAAATGTCAGGTCCCATCTAAGTCCCACAGAGCCTGGCGTTCCCAGTAGCAAGAATTTTTTATTGTTCCTGTAGCATTACTCAAAGTAGGGAAAAGGCTACTCCCAGTGCATGTGGAATGCAGCCCCTTTTCTGAAGCCTGGCAGTGTTTCCAAAGTTAGCAATGATCATAAAAAGCCTTGAGATATGGCTGGTATCTCCAGGGCCTGATCCAAAGCCCAGTGAAGGCAAATGGGAAGATTCCACATGGCTGCAGTTTTGTGCGGACCAAGCTTAAAATATTACTTCTCTTGTCACTTGATTCCATAATTGAGAATTTCTTGCGTTGTCCAAGTCAGATTTCTCATCTGACTGAATTTCTCATCTTCACATCTTTTCTCCCACTGTTAATTTTTATTTAAAAAGCACAGGTCAGGAAATGTTTAGGAAAATAACTAGCACATTGTTTAAATGGACTCAGTGCTTCAGAGAAACAGGATAGTCTAATAAACAGAGCTATTCATGCAATCCATTTCCACACTAATACACAGGAGAGAACCTACCATTGGGACACCAGCCTGCTATATGCTGCTCAGAAAACTCTCTCCCCAAATTAATTCAGACATTATTAGCATAGCATGGATGTGTTCACCTGGGGAACTAACTAAAAATAATAGCCAATTTACCAATGAACTAGAGTAGGCTTTTTAATCTCCCATGACTCCACAGATTGGTGGCAGTACACCACACAGTCACACCTCTGTGACTGCAGCACAGCTGGCATTAAGCTTTTGGGTATATGCAATCTAGGAACTGCTGGAAGCTACTGAGATGTTGGATGGACCCATTCCTTGGGCCATGGTTTAGACAGTCCTGCTACAATATTAATATCTGTACTGCTCGTTTATTAGGGATAGATTGGAAATATGTTTCCTCGGTATTTTTATCTAAAGCCATGGAAAGATCATTTGGTCTCCGGGACCCGCTTTTGACCTTCTTTTGGGACCTCAAACCTGGAAATTCAGTATTTATTCAGTGGTGGCCTTGAAAAAATATAGGCACCTTTCATTTCCCATATTTTTCCTGAAAGCTGAGGAATAAGAGAGATGCTACCACAGTGGAGATACTGGTTTTTATAGCTATCTCCAGGAAAACTGAGAAGTATCTTTGTGTACTTACATACATAACACATGTAGAGACAAGGAAGTATTTCTCCAGATGTGCTGTGTGGGATAGCGAAGAGCATGATAAACTGGATGGAATATGCATCTTTTACCCTCTGACATTTTGTACGTCAAACTTTATATCTGATGTACATATGTTAAAGCCAGAGAGGGAAAGACAGATACTCAGAGATGAATCTTTTCTTTCCTCAAAATTCCTGCCACCTCTGAGGCTAAATTGAGTACTTGTGGCATTAATATACATCCAAGTGTCTTTTAGAAGACGAGGATCATGATACAATGTTTTGAAGTAGAAATTGTTCCAGCTTTGAAATACTATAACTTACCGAGCAACCAAAGATGCTAGAAGTCCCCTGTACTACATTTAACTGAAATGCAAGGCAAATACAAACAGACAGTTCCTCTGCATAAAATGATACACGTGATGGTTAAGGGTGGCATTGTTTCCTCTATATAAAGCAAGCTTCAAAGGGAACAGTAATTTTTGGATTAATGGGCAAACAATGCAGAACAAATTACATCAGTAGTTAGTTAAAAGCTCTGTAAAATAGCTTGCCCTCTATTTCTGAGTAATGGAACTGATGAAGGAATGGGATTTTTTTTTTTTTCCCACCCTCAGCTCTCTTCCCCTGCAACTGTTTAGACTGGACAATTAACAGTCAGAGAGGACATCTCTGCACATTGTGAGAAAGACGAAGCATTCAGTGCAGCTGCAAGAAGGAATAGCTGAACCAAGAGTTTCGTCACTGTTAATCCCATAAAACAAACTGTTTGGCATGTTTTCAGTCATTATCTCTCAGCAGAGACCTAAAACAAAAACAGGGATAGATCTAGGTACCAGTCCGAGAAGCTTACAAGGACAAAGTACACCAGGGAGCTACCTAGTCTGTTTAAAACCAAGCTCAAGACAGTGATTCACACCTTCATAACATTCAAGCACGACTACTGCAAATTCCCTGTTTGCTGGACTTCCTCTTAAATCAAAAGCCAGACAGACTGCATTTTATTGAGAATTTTGTAACCAGGCTCCCAAACCTGGCAGGTTGGGTTGGATTTTTGGATCCAAGGCCATGCAAATGGCAGATTCCCCTCTGTTCTTTCCTATTTACCTTTCTCATCACCCCCTGCCCCAATTTGATATTGCCAGGGAGGGAGAGATTGTAGTCTACCTCAAGCAAGGACAAAATACACGGGGTGAAATATTGGCCCCGCTAGGTGATTGAGGAGGCGGATTTTGACAGTCATCCACACTTTTATCATTACCTCTGATAACAGAAACTAGAGTCACCAGTCACAAGGTCCATATTTACCCAGACTTTCCTGCTCCTACTCTTTTCAGCTTACCATCAGCTTCTTGCTCCCACCCTTCCTGAATTGTCTCAGTTTGTATGGGAAACCTGTAAGGGCAGAGACCCTCCTAACTTATCTGGCTGTTTTGTCACACATCTCTGTATATTTAATAATAATTATGCCTCTGCAGGGTATTTTATTCTGATAGATTCAGAACTATCCCACCAGGATCTTCAGCTACTTATTCATTTTGCTACAGGCTACAACAGAAAGAGTTAGAGAATTTACTGAAATAACAAAGTCATTTTACATACATATGGTCTATGCTTCTGTGCCACAGCAGTGACAGATAAAAAGCAGCAATCTATCATATTTTTCTCTCCACACTGTACTCAATAGGATCCAAAGTGTGGTACCCATTTTGCTACTAATGCACATGTATAACTCCCACTTATTTACTGTAGTGCCCTGAAGATGTGACAGTTAGCTATGTAATGCACTTATTATTTTTATTCATTCTATTCATTAGAGATGACCGTGTATGGCGCACTTATAGCTTTGCTTTTCTCCACTAGTCATCAGTAATGTCATCTTTTCTAGCTCATGAAAACAAAACGTGTATTAAATGACAAACAACTGCCAAATCTCTGTCTACCCGATGCTTCACAGCCAGCTTGCCAAGTCCTCTACCTTCCTATGAGTCTGAATAAACCATAGAGCAATTCAGCTATGTCAAAAAGGGCTTTTGCGCTGAGCAGGAATCAAGGCTAAACGGTGTGAAATGCCTGTGAGGAAGAAATGCCAGCAGTACCCTCTCTGAAGCACTTCGGCTGCCCTCATGGCAAAAGCTCCAACAACTTTGGGAGCCCAGGCTGCTCGATGGCAGGACAGTCAACGTTCCCAGTATTTAAGAAGAAAAACTAGTGATTTCTGTCAAAAAGCTGCATGACAGGCATATTCTGTCAACATACCCAGCTTTCCCCTGGCTATTGCCAAATTTGAAACCTCTTCTTTCACTTTTACCAAATAGGAATTCTCTAAGGGGGAGGAGGAGAGCAGAAAAAGCCTTTTCGCAGGGAATTGTACTCTCCTGGACAGAGACAGGTCAAACCGTGAATTGCCCCAGCATCAGGGAGCATTTGTCTGCTCTTTCAGTTCCATTATGCATAATGAGATGGCAACCACACAAACCCCTTGCCTGCATCTCTAGGAAAACTTGGATTTCATAGTGAAGTTGCTCAGTCTCTGAGCTCACTGCCCCTTTCTGCTCAAGAACATGAAAGCCAGTAGAATAGAAAAAAAAAGAAATAGACAAACAAACATCTCCCTGGCATCTTCAGTGAGTGATCACTCACTGATGACCCTCAACTCACAGTCTCACCTGAGTGATTTGTACCACAAATTTCTCCTCTCTATTGCTCAAGACCAGCTCTCAGCTAGTGGAGTTTTGCAGGTCTGGAACCTGCAGGACGAAGGGCAGCATGTGCCAACTCTTTTCATCATCCTGAACATATGAATAAAATTATCATCAAGCACAATTGCACAGAAGTACATAGGTACTCACAATAGTAGATGTTCCCCATCACCCTAACACCAAATTCTGGCAAAATCAAGCGTGTGCATAGATATTGGAGGGCTTTGCAAAAGACAGTTCTGAACAGAGACTCATGTTTCCTTAGCATGTATTTTCAATCCTTAAAATTTTGTTTCCGATTTTTTCCAGCAGTTTAGATAAATTTTGACACAATCCTTTTTGTTGATTTTAAATTTGTTTCCAAACAGTTTGATCCCCTCAGTCTTCACCTCTACATCTGAATCATCAGCAGGAGATACACCTTATTTCTCATTCCCCTTTCACTTGTACCATTTTACCACAATTGCACTGGTACAGAGATATAAGTCTTCAATTGCATAAGACAGCAAAGAAATACAACCTCTCTAAACGTATGCAGTTCATTGGACTTTGGCTACTTATGAATTATACTATATAATAAAAACAAGTAACGCACAGCTTCAGAAAAATCACAGGGAATAGGAAAGATGCCATAGCTATATTTAATGATTTGTCCATAGAATAAGTTTCCAAAAAGTAAACTTCTACTGTTACAGAAAAATCCCTGAAAAAACTTAGACTACGGCAAACACTCCACAGAAATATGTACTGGTCTGCTGTAAAAATTCAATCTGCAAAGACATGCACCAACATAAACACTGATCTGACATCTGAATACATGAAAAAAATGAATGTGAATACATGAAAAAAACACATGATGTGTGTCTTGCTGTGATTTCCCTGCAAAACATAACTCCCACAAAAAGCACAGAATCAGGACTAATCCTGGTAACACTCTGCGCTCACACAGCCAAAGCTTAAGCATTTTTAGGAATGACATGTGGAAGATTTGAAGGCATTCAAAGAGAACAGGGGGACTTCTGATTTCTCGTAAAAGGTGAAGCTTGGCCTGCCTTTAAATCTCCATCTTGAAAAATATTAACTAGATTCCACTTCAAAATGGAATTAGAAACAATGAAACATGGTTTAGGTGGACTATCAGAAATTACTGAGAACCTGTTTCTTGAAGTAATTTTTAAATGATTAGCACTTTTTAAATCAAGCAATAAAAAGCTAGTCTCCTTTTCATAAGGAAAGTTGAATGCCTACTCTTGATGGCAATATTTTATGTATAGTGCATGAAGCAGATGCTACTAGTACAACTATAAAAAACTGGGAAAATTTGACCTTTGATTTTAGGTAAATGTTACATATTTGAATAAAAGGTTGCCTTTATAGCCACAGAATTATTTTTTTTTTTTTTTATTTTAATGAAATCTTTAGAGGAGCTCAAGGAAGAATCCTGGGAAACTTTTTAAACAGGAAACACTAATTTTGAACAAATTTTAAACACTCAGACAAGGATTTTCTCCAACGTATAATTCATCACCCTCCTTACTTGGTGTAAATTCAATCTGTTCTGTTTGTATGACATAAACAACAAGCAGTTTCACAGGAATGAGGCAAACCATATGTGAAGGTGTTTTAGAAAGCACAATAGGGAATACACCAAGCAAAGAAGCATCTGCATTTATTTCAATGTCAAATCACCTATGTATTATAAAGGGAAAGTTTATTGTTTTTATTAAAAAACAACTTTACTATACTGTGCTGCTTACAGTTAACTCTTCCTGCCCCCGAGTGTCCTCATCAATTTGGCCCCAAAAAACCCAGCAGGTAAAATCATAAAGGCTACAGGTGCAGTAGCAGCGTTGCAAAGGGGTCTTCAACCCCCTTTGCCCTGCCCAGGCTGGCATATGCTGCCAAAAGCCCATTTCTTCTCCACTTCTCCCCTTGCTACTCCTCTTAGACCAGGGCTGCATCTGCTCCTGACGGCTGCAAGTGACAACCAAAGCCTGGCCCACCCCCGCCCTGGACTTCAGAGGTACAAGAATATAAATCTAAGTAGGATTTATTTCTTACTGCTGCCTGCGTGCAGTGGCACACTGGCTCGTCTCCTGTCTCAAGATGCTGTCTGGTCCTCCACTGATGCTGCACCAAGCAGCCTGCAGCCAAGCTACCGTGTGCACTGCACAGCACTGCTGCACGGGACGCTGGGTATTCCCCCCCAAAAGGCAGCGCCTTACAATAAATTATTTTTACAGAAGCTGGCCAGAGTCAGCTTAACACGTTTGGAGTTCAGGAAAAAATATTTCAAAGCAGCATTTAGCCTGGGTATGAGCTACAGGCACGTTGTTAAAAAGCTAATTGCATGGAGACAAAGGATGATCGTTACTTTTATATTAGTGTGTAATATTAACCCTTCAGAGCTGTGTTTGATGATAAGTTGTTGGTGATTGAAACTGCTAGTTCATTACTTATATTTAAACTCAAGTCTGAAGATTCCTAGAGTGACAGAAAGTGTTAATGTCTTTTTTTTTGTATTAAGACAGATAAAGGTTTTTGAAATCTGGGATCTTTTTCCTATCTCCTCTAAAACTGTGCATAGAAAGCAGTGCTGAAGTGCTGAAATTATTTTTCAAATATCTATTTATTACATGCTTCCAGGAAATCAGGCTTTATGGTGACAAATAGCCACGAGGAACATTTTTTCCTCAAATTTTACTTATTTCAGGGAACAGAAGACGAGGGACAGAAAGCTCCTGATAGCAGGTTCTGGGCTGCAAAGGTCAAAATTCCTCCAAAGATTTTTCTCTCTTAAGTTTATAGATTTCACCTGTCTTGTTTAGATAATAGCCACCAAAAATATTCATGTTCTGCTGCAGGTTACACAGGCTTTTAGTTCCAGAAACACAAATATCTGAGAGAAGGAAGGTTCAGAGACGCCGTGGTGGGAGGCAGGGTCCTGGGATCGGCTCTCCAGGAAGGTCTGCAAAGCGTTCGGTGGCTGTTTAGCAACTGCGGGGCTGTGACCACATCAACAGCACGTACCTCCCTGTAATATGTGACCACATCCATCTGTTGTCTTAACCTCTTCTCTCTCATCATGTGTTTTGGACTCATCCCCCTCACCACCAATTCATTGGACCTAAGCAAAAGCCTGCTGCTTTCAGCAAGGCGGTATGTGGGCACAGTGGGACAGTCACTCCTGTAGGCTGCAAGATCGAAGCTGAAGGCTGCGGGCTTCTGCAGCCAGAATGATCTTTTTATTACACATGTGTATAATGCCCACTGTAAAGAGGTTTGACTATGGCCTACGGATGTGAGACACCACTGTCAAATTAATGTGAATGGAGAAGGACAAGCACGCTATAGCAATGGAAACAAAACAACAAAAAAAAAATCACAATTATGAGAAAAATATTTGTGATCACAAAAGAATATTTTGCTCGTACTCGCCAGTCTCCCCTTTGGCAAGCCCTACAAGAAAAGAGTAGATGAAAGAGAGGAAAGAAGAGAGAGAAAAATACAGGGGAAGGTGGGGAGAGAGAGAGGGGGAAAAAGAGAGACTGAGACAGAGTGGATACTTTTAACTTGTCACAGCACAACACTAGCTTTTAATTAATCCAGGGTATGTACAACTTTGAAGAATGTTGGTTGTGTAGTATTTTATGATAAATACATTTTATGGGATTTTGTTTTTAAAGAGGATTTTGTAAAATAACCTAGCCCAATAAATGATTTACCAGCCGCAATAAAAGATCAAGGAAATTGCTCAGATTACATCTTGGAGCATCTAAAACTCTGAAGTTTAAGGAGATTTAAGCTGCCCCCAGATCTACAATCCTATTAAATTTTTTTGTAGTAGCTAATTATCTTGCATTGCAGTTTTTAAAAGGTAGCAATCCTAGCAGAAAGGAAGGTCTGGAAACAGGCAAAGAGGAGTTGATGCCCTTTGATGGAAAAAGTAGGAGAGAAGGAAAGGAGACGAGACGGACAGAAGTGACTAACAACTGAAACACCACACTGGTACAGTAACAAATGGAACTAATCACTCATAAGGTATCTGATACTCCTTCAATCACACAGGGAAACTGAATTAACTCTAAGTTAAAAAATAATATATTATTAAGGACACATTCTTTACATGGCATGCTAAGTGTAATATTGGCATTATTTGGCCATGGGTGGAGTAATTTGTTTTCCTATTTTTTTCTTTCTGATAAAGATGAGGTTTTACAACAAGTGAAGCAGAAAGCAAAGAAACGGTCTCTAAATTCTGTTTCGTTCTAACCTCATGGGACTTTCCCATAATAAATAAGTAAATAAAGCAAGTGCTGGTCCTTATTTCAAACAGGATGACAGAGACAGTAAATATAATGGCATATTGAAATAATAAAATGCTAGCCTCAGCTTTCTTCACAGACGGACGGGCAGCACAGTCACCATGAAGCACGCCCTCTAGCCTTTATTTCGTACCAGGAATATGTGGTTCATCCCCTGTAACTTATTGTGCTCAGACATACCTCTGTCTCCCCAGGGAACCATAGCAAAGCCAGCATCCCCACAGGTTTGGGGCTCCAAAGTCAACAGGGCTTCCTAAGAAAAGACAAAGAAAGGAAAAGGAAAAGCAAAAGGAGGGAAGAACCATGATTTTTTTCTTGGTCCCCAAATCAGACAGAGAGGTGCACGCCAACTGAGACAAACTCCTGTTCCCTCTACTCCTCTGGCCACCTTGTGCAATCAGAGAGGCCACAGGGTCCAAAGCCGAGGCCAGGCTACTGCAGGGATAGCGACTAGAAACCAGTACGTGCACCAGGAGTGCTTCAGTGCTGAGGAAAGATGGACTTGGGCCCCTTTCCCAACACTTTCAAGCTGAACAACTTTGAAAAGGATAAAGGATCAATACTGCTGACTTTGAAAATTAATTGTATCACTGTAACTCTGCAAGACACGGAAGAGAAACGGTGAAGTTCACCTCCACAGAAGGCAAGCACCTTGAGATAGAAAGGGTTGATGATAATTCAGTTAATTTGATTTGAAAATTGAGGTAGCTAAAATAAAAGTATGGGAAACAGCAAGGACACTTGTATGAACACTGCTACTCTAAAATCTTTTTAAATTATGGTCAGGATGGGGGAGCCCTTAACTGTCCAAAATAACGACAATTAATTCAGCAGAATTATGGCAGTTTGATTGACTGTATTATTTTTCCATTAGATTGCTGCCTCTTGCAATACTCAGGGCTGACCATCTTTAGGGTTGAGTTCAGATTTCGATAGTGAAAACGCACTTTGTGTCTGTGGGGTCTTTACGTAACTTTCTGCCTAACTGTAAAGGCACCAAGTGAACGTGGCAAGTGAGAACAGGGAACGACACAGGTAGTGATGCTGAAGGCTGCTTGGCTTGCCTGACTAGATAATCCTGCTTTCAAATGTTTTGATAGGGAAGTCATTTAAAACTAAATTTTCACAGATATCTACCATATTCTGATGCTCATTTTCTCGATGCTTTATTGGAAACTCTGATTTGCAGAAGACCATAGGTGCCAGAGATGTACATTACAGCTGTGTTTTCAACATTCAAAACACAATACAAAGCTGTATGAAAGAATATCAGATCATTTCACTTAGTGAAGGATTGGGTCTTCATTGTTTTCTACTAATTACAAATAACTGTCCAACTTTCGCAATTACCTTGAAGATGAAATCCCAGGAAAAATAATTATAAGTAAATTAAAATATTTCATTTTTATGCAGTCTTTTTAATTTCACTTTAATTTATATTTTCATTTAAAGTCATTCCCCATATGTGTGGTTTATAACAGAGAAAAGTAATAATAGTTAAAGTAACATCCAAGAAAGGTAATGTATTGCTCTTAAAATGCTGAATAGGTTTTTTCTAGAAATCCTCTTTATTTCTTCCCCTGACACAGCTTCTCAAAGCAACGCAGCAATATCAGAATTGCATTCTCAGACAAAAAATTCTTCCAAATCTTTTCTAATCAATTTCAACCATAAATGCTACTAAGGAGTCAAAAAACCCCAAGTCTTTGGTTACTTACAAGTGCTAGAAATATCTTACTTCATATCCCTATCTGTTAAGATGAAATAACACCCCTTCCTTACTTCACAATGATTTTGTGAAGAAAAACTCACTCTTATTTGTAAAGTCCTATTGGGAAGGAAATCAGTAATTCTGAATTCCAGGCAGGGTCTGCATGCTGTAAATAAGGCCAGGGGCACAGTGACCAAAAAGCAGAAAATAAAATACCTCATATTTACACAAATAAATAGCACACACACAGAAAAATAAGCTCTGTGGAAAAATAGCATAGGATGTCATAATCATAACATGCATGCACAAAGGGGACAAACTGAGGTTGCTTAGGTAATTGTCAACCTGTGTGTTGGATTTTGTAGCCTAATAATATTAATTTGAATGTAGATACCTCTATAATACAAAAATAACAAGGCATACTTTTGGGTTGTGAAACTGTTTGATGCTGAGATTGCTTACCACACAGAAAAAGTGTATTTCTCTAAGTCCTCCAAGTAAAAATCTCTCGCTGCAGATGCTTTCTCTTCTTCTGGGCTTGCATTGTTCCAAGGACTGGATTTTTCTTGATAACATTGGTCAGGTGGGTTATTCCCGTTGATCTTTATATGAAAATAAAACCGAAGTTAGAATAGTAAGGTAATTAACTGGGCACAGCTAGCAAAGTATAAGTTGCCAGTTTCATCCCGTTCTGAAATTCTAGCTCTGTTTTACTCCTCACTCTATAACAAACCTGGAAAACAGCAGTGGCAAAACTGGCTCAAAACACTTAAGAATAGAACAGAATAGAATAGAGTGTTCCAGTTGTAAGGTACCTACAACAATCACCTAGTCCAACAGCCTGACCAATTCAGAGCTGACCAACTTAAATCATGTTATTAAGGCCAGTGTCCAAATGCCTCTGACAGGCTTGGGGCATTGACCGCCTCTCTAGGAAGCATGTTCCAGTGTTTGACCGCCCTTCTTGGTAAAGAAATACTTCCTGATGTTCAGTCTAAACCTCCCCTGGTGCAGCTTTGAACCATTCCCACGTGTCCCAGCATTGGATCCCAGGGAGAAGAGATCAGCACTTCCCTTGTCACTTTGCCTCCTCAGAAAGCTGTAAAGAGCAATGAGGTTGCCCCTCAGCCTCCTTTTTCCCCAAACTAGACAAGCTCGAAGTCCTTAGCCTCTTCTCAGAGGACATGCATTCCAGCCCTTTCACCAGCTTTGTTGCCCTCCTCTGGTCCTTCAAAGACCTTCACATCCTTCTTAAATTGTGGGGCCCAGAACTACACACAGAGCAGTTCAGTGAATTGATTTATGTTCCTGTAAGGCTGTGGTTTAACAAATCCTCTCATGGAGGCATAAACTCATACTGACACCAGAAGAAGTCATCCACCCTTCCTCTACCTGCTTGTTTTTTCCTGTGTTGTACAGTGCACTCCATCAGCACAATAATTTGGACATCCACAGAGTAGAACATATGGAGGGAACTGATCTGGGAAGGGAATTAATGTTGTTTGGCCTCTTTCTTTTCTTTTCCTTTTATATAACTGGGTTAGCTCTCAGTTGGACCCATTCTCATCCAGGCCATCCTGCACTGGTGCCAACACAAGGGAGGAGAAGGACAGTACAACATCTTCCAGCACTGATGCCAGTTTAAGCTGATTTAAACTACTCCTTGAGCTACAAAGTACAGCATCTTAATCTGTGCTCATCTCTAGAATAACATTTTCGCATGCGTGGGGCCCGATTCGGCACTAGCATTGCCTCTCTCTGGAGTGACCGGCAGGTTCCTTGCATGCTCAACGTTAGCACCACTGGACAGACAGTCAAACATCACTACCACCAAGAGACACAATGAGGTCTTAACTTAGGAGACAGACATCTGCAGGTCACTTCATGAAACTATCTATTAATACCTTCCTGGGCACAATACCAAACTCTGTAAAGGGTTTGTTAACGTTTAGTGAACAAGCCCAGAGAGAGCAAAGGCATGGAAGCTAAAACCAGTTATGTTCAAATTAGAAAGAGGACTCCCTTTATGTTCTTTCTTTTAGACATGGAGATGGAAAGTATCCTATTTAGAGGTAACCACAACAGGAAATTTTGGTTCTCTGTCCCTTGATGCTGATTTTACGGAGCAACTGGTTGAAATTTACTAGCCTATACTAGAAGCTAACCTAAATGATTTAAGATCCTTTTTGACTTTCACATTTATGAAATCCATAATGAAAAAAACATCCAAGTTTACTCTGTAGATCTCAAAATATTTCAGAGTTTCCAGGGAACACAGCGTTGACATTAGATGTAGTCACATCACTGTATACTTTGCTAGTTAAGAAAACTACAAAGATTTTTTTTTTTTAACTCGGTAAACCATTTTGCTCTAAAAGGCAAATTTGTATTCTGAAGCTTGCATTACATAGACCTCATCCACATTTTGAATTTTAATTTAAGGCCCATGGACATAACAGACAGGTTCATATCCATCCCTACATAATGCTAAATATGGTTATCAGTAAACATGATACAATCATCATATTTTCAGCAGTCATTGGAAAAGCTGCCACAAGCAATGGAATATATTGTCAAAAAGCAATTCTATATGAATAGTTAAGGCAGAGTAGAAGTGGGTAGCGTGCTCAAAGCTGTTTTCAAATACTAAGACCAGGCAGCTACAGATAGCATTGCATTCCACCTAGCCACATGACTGCCCAACTTCATTCCCTAAGAAAAGTCAGGGTTTCAGAGTAGGTAGCATGTGCAAAGTACCTTGCTTGCACTGACACTGGCTGCATGAAACTACCCTTGTGAAAGCAGATATAAAAACGCTATTTAGACATAATTCTCAAAAGTGTTAAAGAGTATTACGAGTTAATTTCTCTGAGACTGTGTGTGATCTTGTCTGAAAGTACAATAGCAGAAGCTCAGTCATCTGCACAAGGACGGGATTACGGCCACAGCATACATTCTATTTCTCTCAGAGGTTGCTGACGGGTAGCATTGTGTCCTTCATAGCCACCATTCAGTATCCTGAATATGTGCAACGGTGCGCACACTCACTGCAACAAAAACTAAGTTGTCACTAATGCCCATCACTCAGAAGATCCTCAGTGGAGGACTATTTGCAACTCCTTAGCATAGATGAATTTAGCGGCAGGGGGGCCAAAGCAATAACACCTTTGGTTTTGTTGAAATATCCTATATTCCCCAAAAAGGTGTGCTAAGACCCAAAGATCTTTCTGTTTGCTTTTGTTACAAAAAAAAAAAAAAAGGAAAAGAAAAAAATTATTTACAAAAAGAAAAGGGACAAACGAGGAGAATAATCCACTACATGAACTTGTGTCTTCTGCCTTAAGTCTGTTCTTCTGTTCTTTACATTAGCTTGCAATTGTTTCCAAGATATGATTGCTGGGTAAAATTATTTTGGAAGGCGGTTTCAGTTCCAGAGATACAAGTAGGCCCAAAGGACGTAATTCAGACCCAGTGTCTAAATCCTGAACATGCTAAAACAAGGATCCCTCTGAACATTAGGGCTCACTCATCCCATTAAAAAAGAGGGTCTCTTACAACCTTTGAAAGGAGATTTCACATGCTCACATTTCTTTTGTCAGAAGTATTCTCAGAAGAGGCTCAGTTCAGAAATCTATTTAAACATGTCAATAACTGTAAGCTTGTGAGTCATTTCACTGAGTCCAAAGGGACTAGACAGCACGGAATTACCCATGGGCTTACGCACCTCACTGAAACCAGGTCACTTTAATGTGGCTTTGACAGCCACCCACAACTGAGGTTCCTATAAGAGCGTGGCACTTTGTTCAAAGGCAATGTGCTATTATGGGATTGTAGGAAATGACTTTCACTCTGCCACTCCCATGGGTTGGGTTGCTTTGCCCATTACACCCACTGCATCAGTCCTTAAATTGGTCTTCCTATAGATATAAGGCTACACACATGCATGTACACATCAGTCTGCAGCTTTTATTTGTAGCGTCTCGGTCAAATGTCACTCTGGTTTCTCCAAGTTATCCTTACCTCCTTAAAGAAACAGATCACTTGAAAACTTAGTAATTTAAAATGGAGGGAATTTCCAGTTGGCCAATCCACTTTTCCTCATAGTTATTTATATGTAGATCCATTGCACTACTAAAGTCAAAGCTGCGATAATAATTCCCAGCTATTGAGTATTTGTGCCAGAGTACATGTACAGGTATAAACACATAGCGCACACGTTTGTGAGTACTCCAAGTACTGTGATGACTTCTTTCCATGGACAATTAAAAGCATTAAAAATGTTTCAGAGTACATCTAGAACAGGGTGAGACAAATTGCCAGAATGATTAATTTGAATATTCATGTTCGCAGTTATAGTTCACTGCAGCTGTGCTGATCTAAGGAGGAAAGTGGAGCAACACTTACAGAGAAAAATTGCATCCTTCATTGGAAGATATCTAATTTAGAACAGATAATATGCATGTAGAGGCAATTCTCGGGAATACAGAGTCTTATTTGTGTCTTAGTTCTCAGGACTTACATTAAATTGGAAAGTTCCAGTAGTATCTCACCCAGAGACTATTGTCATGATGCAGATGTAATTTCATGGTCACTTGTACTGATGCCACAGTGTTTGTTCACAAATTAATTACGTCTTTGACCAAGACGCTACAAATAAGGATACTAAAAGTAATGGCAGGCGTCTTTTGCACACGGATATGAGAGCTTGAAGGTTATAGATACATAGGAAATCTATCTTGTGTTTAAGTGCTACTAAAAAAATGTCATCCTGCATTGCAGTCTTGATCAAGCTGCTGTTGTCTGATCACTGGATGGTCTTTCCTACTACTCCTTTGAAATTCCTTTACCAGAGAGATTAGCTCCCTACAGATCTATGCAAGAGACAGTAATACTCCTGGCCACATGAAGCTTTATGTTAGCTATAGCAAAATTCACAGTGATAGATAAAAAAACCACCACAACAAGAAGAAGCAAGCCCACAAATAATTCCTAAATAGCACAAGCAGAAGCTCTAATGGCTTCACCATGAGCTTTAAGGGAGATGGTGACATTCAGATCAAAGCCAGTACCTTGTGATGTCCTCCTTGATCTTCCTTTGGCTGACAGAAGCCATAGTGCTCGCCTGTGCTGCCATGGCAATCTTGGTGAAAATCTTCTTCTGTAAGGGAAAAAAAAAAAA
Source organism: Charadrius vociferus (assembly GCF_000708025.1). Taxonomy (NCBI): domain Eukaryota; kingdom Metazoa; phylum Chordata; class Aves; order Charadriiformes; family Charadriidae; genus Charadrius; species Charadrius vociferus. The sequence goes on from NW_009648440.1 coordinate 2,458,513, forward strand.
GTATTTTTATATCAGTGCATAAGATAAAGCTCTGGAAAGGAAGGACTTGGGTTTTTTTCCCTCTGCCAGCAAGATCCAGCATGACTCCAGGCAGGTCATTTTTTTCCTCTCCATCCTAGTTATAAATAGGTGGTTAGTTCTCTCCTACCTTCTACCTTCCAGAAGCGTTAGGATGACAAATGCGGAGAAGACTTCAGATGCTGTGGTGCTGTAATTAACAACGGTATAGCTGAGCAGCGGGGGGAAAAATGGAAATATAGAAATAACAGAAACAAGAAGAATGACAGTGAAGGGCATTTTAAATACTCCAGGATGTGTTCTTCAGAAAAGAGGAGGTTCATTTTCCTGTATGGGCATGGCTGCGGATCAAGAACAAGGCACAGGTATTTGTGTTTTCTAAACAACGTTTACTCAAGTAGCGTGTCCCTCAAACTCCTGAAAAGCAGTGACCTGTAGAGTGAACAAAAACTTACTCCCACATCATAGGAAGCAGTGGTACAATGGAAATAAAGGTCTGTATTGCACTTCTTAAGGTACGGTAAATGAAGGATAAACCAAAAATATACGTAATGATTATTTCACTTTTTTTTTTCCAGTGACTTCCACTTCCACTCAGTAAAAGACAGTCAAGTGTACTTAAAATCACAGTACAGGCAGGATCTGTTCTTAGGTGTTATAGTTGTAGATATACAACATACACATGTACTATGTCACAGCTTTGAGCCTGTGTGTTTGTGTATGTATCTATGTATATCTTTCTATTTCTTACTTTAACTATATACACACACACACATATAGGTGTTTACATGCTGAGCATTCATAGTGGATGAGGTATTTAAGGGTATTTACATCTTCTGGGATGAAAGAAGAGATCTACTGAAATTAATGAAACTTCTTAAAATAGAGCTGCTGGGTATGTCACATGTGTGCACACATGCAGCATAAACAGTTCAAATTGTCCCTGCATATTCCATACACGTGACACATGTATGAACCCATAAACATATTAAAACATAAACATACCTTTGTAAAGATGGTTACTGTGGTTTTCTTTGTTGTTCAATTTTCTTTTTATTTTGGCTCACTAAAATAGGTTTCCAAATAGCTTTGCTGAAATAATGAAGACTTTGACAATGTTTTGGGAAATGAATAAAGCAGTAATTACCTTGGCCAAAAAATAGCACAATAAAAAAAATAAAGAAAACAATAATATTCTACATTGAAGAAATGAGAGGGAGAAGGAACTCAAGTTTGTTATTTAATCATGACGTGCTCTTTTTATATTTTATTTGTAAAGCTCTGAATGCTCTTTTATTTCTATACCAGTGAGCTCATTACTTTAATTCCTTATAGAGTTCTCTGAACAATTTTTGCTAAGTAAAAACACAATGTAATTCTTCAATGGCTGTAACAGAAAGAAGCTGCTCAAATTAAAGATCAATAAAAAGTACAGAAAAAATCTGTATGAAAATAAATAAATAAAGGAGAAGATGGCAAATGCTCGCAATTAGACAGGATGAAAAATCTAAAAAGAAATTAAATTTAGTTGTAATACATTTCCCATTCTTTTCTTCATGAAAATTACTACTGAAGTGGTTTTTTTTTTCTGTAATTTAAATGTTAAGCTGCCAGATGTGTGTCTCATGCTTGAAGAGTTGAAGCTTTGCATTATTTAGCATATTAAGATTCACAGAATTTAAAAAAGGGCTCCTTTATTGCCTGGAGGTTCTAATTAAGTAAACCTTAGCCTGGTACATTTAAAACTTGCAATACAAGAGATTTTGCTTCCTTTTTTTTCCTCTGCAGCCAAGTCTCATCAATATAATAAATATGGAAAATACTTAAGATGATATAATTTTTCTTTGGCTTGAGGAATTAAACCTATCTATTATTTTAAGAAGTTTTTAATAGAGGCCAGCAATCAGAAAGACATTTAAAGACTCTAGTCTACTTTTTAATCATAGGAGTTGCTCTCAGTTAGCAGGGGAAATGTCTTATAAAACTGAGCTATGTAGAAATTGTTTCTTCCACATGCACAAAACAAAGCAGTTCTGAGAAAGAAACAAGAATCACATAGTTCTTTATTATTAAACTGCATTTTACTTTTTTATAACTTGTTATAATTGACCACAGAGAACTAATAAAGCATTAATTAGCTGCACTATCAGCAATTCATTCATTGGAGTTGGGATAGCTGCATCAGAAACTGTAATAACAAAGAAATTCCTTTGACATACAGTACCCATAAATCATACCTTAAATACAGTTATTTTTGCCATTTTAGAAAATGTCAAAGGTGTCAACTTTGTCCAAATATAGCACTTAGCAGTGACTATTTTGAGTAAATTGACTCAACATACATTTTGTTCCCTGACAGGAGAACATAATACCATTCATGATAAAAATGAACAATTTAAGGAGGAGAAAATAGCACCAAAAAGAATGATCAAAGACAGGTATCATAGCTATGTAGCTATGATAAAGGTACAATGGCAGGTGTAAACCCTGTTAATAGGTTCATTTGGAAGTCGACAAACACATGCATAAAAGCAGGAAAATGAGATTACACCAGGGCCTGGAAAAGACAATAAAATTCTTAAGCCAGTGCTATAAATCTATGATCTAGTATTAATAAGAAGTCCAGCAGAATAGTTTTAATGCTGTACATTTGTATATGACAAACAGGAAAAAATGGGCGGCATTTTTTCCCATTGTTTTGGAATGGGCATGATAACAGTAATGCCTGGATTTGGGAAAGTATGGCGAGATGAAGTTTGTTTCCGGACCTTAACTATGCTGACAGCAGTCTTATTTCCTGGTGATATTAAGTCCCAACAGAGAAGTTTAGATGCTACACAACTCACACCTGATACAACATACAAAGAAAGTGTAACCTGTACCAAGTCCCTGAGTTCAGCTGGGACCTACATTTTCAAAACAGGATGGAAAGAGGTTGGAAAGTAAAATGTTAGTGCTCCACTATTACCTTTCTCAGCATCAGCTTTCTTGGAGCAATACCTGAGAGAAGTAGCATGACCTTTAATAATGGAGGGTGTCCTACTGCTTCTTAACCCTTGTAGAGTATAACGTAACCTTTTTTGTTCTCTACATTCAGTCTGGAAGTTAGTTATGTCTTCTGTAACAAGTACCGTGGTGCAACAGGAGTGGATCTGTAGAATGAAACCAGCCATTTGGAAGACACCACTAAACACTGGGGACGCCGTCGTGTGTTGAAGAGTTTACATCAGAGAAGCTCTAGTCTGGTCCTGGGAATTGGTGGCCCATTAATACCTGATACACACACCTAAAGCATATCCCGTTGCTTAGCTTCACCATAAAGGAGCCCAGTGTTTGTCCTCCGAGATCATTCTGCAATACGAACTAGACAGCAGCAACTGGGCAAGGCATTCACTTCCAAAGTGCCCTAAAACCCAAACACTATTGTAGATAAACACACCCTTTGTGAACTGAGATTAGGGATGGGTGGGAAATAGATTCTCTGCGATGTGAAAATTTCAGAGGCTGCATATAGAGCTGACACTGTGAAATTTTCACGTATTGGGGGGGCGGGGGGTAATTTTTAAAGATTTTGAAAAATATGGACAAAAAGAAACAGCACAGCTAGGAAGTTACTTTATATTGGTTTTGTGGGAAATACTTCTGACATATGACGGCAAAATAAAGAAGGATGAAGTACACTCCCTTCTGATGGGCTGCACCCTCTCCTTGAGTCAGGAGGAAAGGATTTTAGAGTGGTGCCATCCAAGAGTGGGGCAGCAGACAAAGAAGTCACCAGCTTTGTTAAATTACAGCAGGGAAACAGAAAATAACAGGAAAAGCCTATCTGGATTCCCTCCCTAGTAATACTCTGGCCCATGGGAAATCAAACAGTGTGGTAAGAGTTGGAAAAGAGAAGAGTGTGGATTATGTGGATTGCACAACTGTAAGCAGCAGCTGAATTTGATCCTATCTGCAAGAATCAACCCAATACAGTCCTGCTCAGAGGAGAAGGCCAGCAGAGAAAGAGAAGGTTCAGCCATCTGAGGCTGTGCCTCTGAGGCTCTACCTGTAGAAAAAATGAAAGGCAAGGAATCTTCATTTTAAAACATCACTTTGTTCCCTTTAAAGTGGCACCTATGAGGAACTACCAACGAGAATAGCCTTGGGTTTTTTGGTTTAGGTAATTATTTTTGCATCTGCATAAGACTGTTATGTAGAAGCAAACAGCATGTCAGAAGGAGAAGAACCTCGTTGCAGTATAATGAGAAATATTGCAAGAAAGGCTCACCAGTTTTCACAGAATTGTTTCAGAAGTGCCTGTGAGCATAAATATAATCCTCTCAACAAAACTGTTTCTCACCTACACAAACATGTTTTAACAAATGAAAAACCTTCTCGCCAAAGGTAATGATAAACTTAGAATAAAGCCATCTCTGTTTGGTATTTTGGTATGGAGGGAAAATCTTAATATGTTCTGAATAAATTTCTGAGTGTTATCTGCTAGTGTAATAACTCCTTGGTTAACCTGATACTGTCTTTGCTCAGGTGTTATTCTGAAACTTTGTTCAGACAGAAATGGTTTTTGATGTCACAAACCAGCACAATTCACTCCCAATGTTTTTCTACAGATGCAAAGAGGGGTTTGAGTTAAGATCTTAAATATGATCAATATTTAATATTCAATTTTCAATATTCAGATTGTTTTAGAAGGAAGACATTGAGCAGAAGAATCCTGCTGAGCTGATAGGTTTGAAAAATCGGGGGCATGTCCTGGGTATGCTATAGCAAGGTGATAGAGCAGAGGGTTGAAGGAACAACAGAAAGTGCTGTCAAACCCCAAAAATGAGCAGAATGCCAGCTGCTTGTAACAGGCCGACTAACAATATTTATGAGAAATATTTTACATGTTTCCAGGGTTTTTACTGTGGTATGTGCATAACTGGGGGCTTTGAAGAAAGAAATCAGTCTTCATATGAGAGGAAGGCTGAGGAGCAGCTGCCTGCTGGGATGAGCATTGGTGGGGAAGAAAACACTGGTACCGTAGAAGCTCCAAATTAAACATCAGTTAAAGTATAAATCCTAGTTTATACATGGTTCTGCAGAAATTCTCCAGGGATTTCAAAATGAAGCATTTTTCCCTCCCTAGTTCTGAGTGCAGATATTTAGTTTAGTGGTTATGTTACTGACTGTGTTTCATCACAGAAAACATGTGCTTTAGTGACATGCCTTCTGAAACCAAAGTTCTGCATTAAATTAACAGGTAATAGATTTAGCAAGTACCAGAAATTGATCTCAAGAAAAACTTCTGTCTTCTTGTCAATAAAGATAAGCAAAACTGTTTTTCAACTAGTTCAAATCCATGGATGCTTTTGAAGATCTGCTTGTAGTTCAGGTACACTCCCTATTATACAAGATCTGTTTTTAAAATCCTCAGTAGATGACAGTATTAACTTTTCAAGTATACTGAGTCAGATACTCTGATGGTGCAAAACTATGCCCTTTGAATCTAACTTTGCTGGGATAAGAGTTGTAGTAACTCAGTACCTTCCAAAATTAGGCCACTTCTCTAGCTGCATTGTTTCAGGGTATTTGTAAGAGAACCTCCTGAAATGAAAATGTGGGCTCTAAAATGTTTTGTTTGGCACTGGGTCTCTGCAAAACTCCACATAACTAATTTGAATAAAAATTCAGCATGGTAGTTTTAGACCTAGATAAGCATTAGTGATAGGGGCAGGGGGGAGAGGGAAGAAGTAAAGATTGGAAATTTTCGTTACTTTTTTCTGTAACATGCATAATCTTTTGTCACCACAACCATTTAACAAAAATTGACACCAGCTCTGTATTCTACTTCTTATGCCTCTGTGATGGTCAACATCAATACTCACCGTTTATGAATCCTGACTAAGCAATGCCATACTAGCTCCTACCTCTAATTGCGCCTGTTTAACATGAGATATTCAACAAATGTGCCTACAATAGCAGATGCATAGTCCTAGCCTTCTTGGGCAGTCAACAGAGAAGGACAACTCCAAAGAAATGGGTTTTGAACTACATTTCATGTGCTGCTGTAAAAGGAAAGCTGGCATGTCAGTTGGCTTCAAATCAGCATCCAAAGTTCTACTGTGTAATTCTGGGGAGCCCACAGACTTGAAAATGACTACAAACTACTATTTACATGGCTGGCACCCGGGGCATCTGCACGGGTGCGAGCACAAATGGGAGCATGGGCAGCAGCGGTTTCTGTGCCTGCACAGCCATTTTCCTATCGTGGGACGGAGAGCACAATTCACTACCCAGTTTATTAAGTGGGGATGGCTGTCTGTAACCTCGGTACCATCAGACCCATGTCCTGTGGTAAATCTGCCTCTGGCCATCATGATGGTATCTGAGTTTAGAATAGGACCTAGGGGTTGTGTTATTCAGTTCTCAGACTTATATGTTTTACCTGGGAATTAAACAAAAAACAAACAAAAAAAAAAAAGAAAACACCCCAAAATAGTGCAAATTGCAAGTCTTTCCCTTCAAAAGAAACCCCACATCCCAAAAGCAACTGCTACCTAATGTTAATACTGACAGGCACTCTTACGTAATTTAGCTCAGCACAATTAACAAAAGATGTTGCTATTAACATGCTGCAGGAAGAAAAAACACTTCTCAAGCGCCTAGCAGCAACATGTTGTGATCCATGGATATAAATGACCAAATAAAATGAAAGGATGTAAAAATGTCACAGAAACACCAACCATAATCTAATGTTGTCAGTGCACTCCACACACACCTTGTAATTACTAACACATTTGGCCTACTAATGCTTTTTAGACAGAGGAGCCCACCACTTCTGTACCTTTTTCACCTAAACTGCTTTTGATCCCTCACAATTGATTTAAACTCTTCCATCGCTTCCTTTGCCTAGTGAAATAATGATGAGATGATATCGCAGAGCAAGGGGGAAGGGAGATTGGGGTATTTACACACATGCCAAGCAGATCTATTCGCAAACTTTCAGTAAATTAAACAACACAATAAAAGTCCTAACCTGCTGGAAGCATTTTAAGCTCTTCTCTTTTCCTCCCAGCTTCTCCTGACACACACGCTTCTCCTCCTTTCGTGGCATTAAACTGCTTTTCCATTTCCTTTACAACAGTGGGAATACTTCCCTTATGGGTGTCAGGATCTTTGGGGGAGGTCAGAGGTTGCCCTGCAGAGGAAATGACAAGCTGTGAAATGTAAAAGAACAATTCCTTCCACATGTTTCCTTGCTCTAGGAGCAGTAAGGGGTTGTCGGCTAGCATCACGACGGGATGGGCCAGGCCTTTGCCTAGCAGTGCTGTCAAAACTAATTTACAATTAAAGACCTGCGCAACTGTTTAAGGCTTTACAGCTCTAGCGAGTTTCAAGGACTGACGAAGCCAAGTGGTACAAACCAACCTTATTTTTAACAGCCAGGCAGGCAAGCAGACAGAAGGGAGACAGACCAAAAAATGCTCTGAATTGTACAGTAACCAGGTAAATTGTATACCTGAAAATGATCCTTCTGTATATAGTATTTATTTCTGTTATAAGCCCATAGGGAAGCCAAAACATTTTAGCTGCTCTAACCTGTCTTCTGGTTGATGCAGGTGGCACATGAGCCACACGTGCTGAAACAGCCGAGTTACTTTTTTCTTTACGCTCCCAAAGTATGGTAGAGCTGGGGGGAATGAGGGACAAGAAAACTTTCTGGAAAGAAAATGTTACAGACAGACAGAAAATCTGCATGTAGGTGTTTAGTCCAAAGACGGCTGTGGTAGCAGGAGCCTTTCTACATGAAAGTAGCACACAAACATCTCCGCTAGCCCAGACACTGGGACCAGCGTAGCCATGCTAACACAACACTACCCAGGCTAATATAGCCCGTGTCACAGCTCTACCACAGCAAGATCACCCTGCTGCTGGGAGCAAACTAGCCTGGCTACCTTCAAACACTTTCCTTGAAAATCTTGGCTAATAACACCTCTCCTCCGACACAGCCAGGCTAAAAAAAAACCAACCATCTTGATTTCGCACTGTGACAGCAGAAGCTAACTTCTGCTTAAAAAGATGTACAATTCGTCATGACTACTTAGGTACAGGCAGTGATTTCTGCTGTAATTTGGCCAAAAACTGCACACAACTTGGCACTAAAAATAATTATTGTTTCAGTATCTTAATCCTCCCCAGCCAACTTTTCCACCTTCTCCCTTGTAAGCACCCTTATAAGGTCTTGAGTGCACATCATTATATGGTAGAACAGTGCTGACCATAACTTCAGGACTTCAAACTGGCCAATAGTAAGGAGGTGTGAGTAAGTCTCTAGAATGAAAAAAGTTTTCCTTTGATTCTACAAACTACACAGGATAACATCATCCCTGGTTTTCTACTTGCTTATTTTATTTGATCACCATTTCTGATGGGCACAAATAGGTGTTTGCATGTCAAGTCAGAGGAACAGCACAGACAGAAGAGCACGCATTTGGAAGAATGTTCCCAACAAGTGCAGAGTAACATTTCCCAAGTGAGCCCGAGTCTGACCTAAAAGTGTTTGAACGGCAGAACAAATACACAAATGCTGTCCAGATACTTTACTGAGGGTGAAAGAGCTGCCACTTTCCAAAAAGACCATTACCCTGACATTTTCCACATGTTAATCCCCTCGTCTATGGGCACTAAAGTCAAAGGGGATCTTGCTGTGGATTTCACAGTGAGGAGCGTTCACTTGAATAATTTGTATATTTAATGTTTTGTATCGAGATTCACATTTCTGAAGTTTTCCTGCATTTAGAAGATGGAGTTACTTAGATCCAAGCTTAGGAAGGCAACGTTTCTGGTAGTTGCATTGAATTTTTCTACCTATGCTACTTCTATTAGAGTTGTTACTGCCTTCCACGCCACAATGGCTAATGAATTCCCCTGAGAAATTGTCATTTATTTATTGATAGGGATTGTGATCCCTTAATGTGGCAACAGATCAACAGAGGCTTTTCTTAAAAAAAGCAAAGGATGGTGGTCATGAAAGTGGAAGCTGCCTTCTTCCGTGAACCTCTCACAGAACACCACTTCAAAAGAATGGAGATAAGATATGGTTTGGACTGAGAGACACACTAAATCTGCTAATGTGCATCCTGTGTGACCTACAAAGGAGGTAGAATGGGAGGTATTATGTTGCATTCCCCCGTGTTGTACTCTGGAAGAGAGATCCTGTGCAGCAGGGAAGAGCCATACCCAGCCCAACACAGAGCTGCGGTTTACAAGAATAATGAAGCCTGGAGTTAATGGAAATAATATGAAAGTTCTGTCTTAAACTTCTAAAACCAAGACAAATTTGAAGTGAAGGTTAAAACACCATCTCCTAACCTGCTCTATTTTGCTTATATGTTGCAGCACCACATATGGTATCGATATGTAAGATCACTCACTATTTAGACTACTGCAGTAGAGTGAGTTACAGAGCACCAGTCTTCATTTAGACTGTTCTTGCTTTCTCTGGTTTGTGTCTCAACCTTAATGTCACTTTAACAGAGCTTTTTTTCCCCCATGCTTTTGGTGGTTTAACAGATATAATATAGTATTTATAGAGCATATCAATGTGCGACAGCTTGCCACAGATCATAAACACATTTTTCTGTTGGAAATGTTGAAGTCATGATTTTCACCACGTGATCTCCAGTTCCCTAAGGTTTGCTCCTTTAATTGTAAATAGCCAGAAAGTCATCAAGCTAGCGTTTAATAAACTTTTAATTTGAAATGGATTACCACATGTTGTGTTTGTTTACCCATTATTAAATCTCTTAGCAACATATCACCAGCAGAAACAGCATACTGTAGCACTGCATAGATACATTAAAAAACAAACCCATGGGGGATATTAGCAGCTAATAATATCTTTAAAGAAGGCTCCAAGAAAAATAAATAAATATAAACAATATCAAAAATTACTCCTAGAAATTTTGTTAGTGCAAATCTGTTTGGTATGGAAATTGCAGATCTTCCATGATCAGCTTATCAGCATATTTCAGAGGTCTGCGCGCAAAATAGGACATACACTAATACTCGTTCTCAGTTCTTTCTGGACTTTTCAAACTGAGTATCACGAGTTTGTCCACATGTTTCCAGAAGTGTGACCTATTTAGTTGCAGCCTCTATGTGTATGTATGTGTCCATGTGCATGTGAAGACTGATGGTACGATCAAACAATAGTATTTGATTTATTAAAAGCCTGTCCATAACTCTCCACTTTTAAGAAGAATTGGCTGCAACTCCACCCCTTGGATCTGCTATTCATGGTTTTGAGCTGCATCTAGAAGCACCTTAGCAGATACGTAGAAGATATATGGCAACAAAAAGGACCTTACTCCTCAGTACAATGTACGTTTGCACCTCCGTGCTTCTGGTATCAGGGTGATTATATAAAAGCCTTTTGATCACAGTGCAGTTGCTGCTTAGCCTAGAAGCGTCACAGGGCAAACCTCATTTTCTTTATCTCCTAATCCATCACTCACTGTCTGAAAAATACTTCTACTGGCGTCTTTTCATGTTATACTTCTAACTTGAGCTGCCCATTCAACACACTAAACAATTACTGTTTATCTGCTCTCTTTCTTCCCTTCCAGTACCCTCCTTTTTCTCCTCCCATGTCTTCTACTGTGCATCACTGCTGCTGTTCTCCAATGCCTGAGGAACCTCTGTCCTGAAAAACTAAATCTCTGTTTCAGATCTGCACGTAATATTCACACAGACACTACAATCTGTGTGGTGGCTGCATCCTTCAATTTGTTAAACAAGAGGAATATAGGAATGTTTGTCCGATCCCACACGCTGAAAAAGAAAAACCAATGGCAGTGTCCTGACATTCTTCTCATTCCTGGGTTTCTAACAGAAGAGAAGTCTCCAAGACTGTTGCAATATCGTCAATTATGTCTTCAATGTAACTACATCAGGACACTCAGAGGCCAGGGAGGATGCTCAGTCTAAGAGTAACATTCAGCAATTTTTTAAGAAAGCTTCCAGGGAAATCTGCTGCACATAACCAAACGATAATTTGTCTTTCCTATGGGTTACCACTTAAATGAATCTTAATGGAATTACATAGGAGTAGCACAAGGCATACCCCTAATGCCAGAACTACCTCCCTGCCAAATTTGAAGTCCTTGTTCTAGCCCAGGGAGGTGCTAGAGTTCTTCCAGAAATAACTAGACAAAAAAGTATCCTTTCTTTTTTATTTTTCCCTGTAAGCTTGGTGTCATAAACAGCTGAACTATTATTGCTGAGACTTTCCAAGCAATATTCAGCCTCAAGCAGAGGTCAGCATGGAAAGTTTCATCCTCAGCAAGGAGGCTGGTTTAAATTGCTCACAACTGAATCAAAGTTAAGCAATATTAATAAAAAGAATCATGGTATTCCTACTATAACACATGTTGGACCGATATCTGAATGAGGAAAATCTAGCTTAACAAGAACAATAATGAATAGTCAACACTGAAATGAGACTATGGGTTTCTCCAACGAAAGCCTGAATATAAACATGAAAGTTTGAATCCATCACCTTGTGGTCCAGACTGTTCAATCTTCTCTGAGACACCATTCTTTTCAGCAACACTTGTATATATTAGAAGTTCAGGTGGGAGATTAAAGTGCATATCACACTTATTTTGCTTATCTGAATCCTGTGGTAGTTTAATTACCTATTAAGAAAAAAAAAAAAAAATATGAACATCCAGTATTCCACAAAGCCAGAACATGCTTGTTTGTACACTTTTCAGCAACCTAAGAAGTCCAAGATGCTGCTATGAGGATTTTAGGAAGTTCTCATTGGTCTGTACTCCATTTACTACAGTTTTCTGTCATATCAGTTTCCCATGTACATCTTCCCCATGCTTACAGACTAAAGCAGACATCCCAGTAAATGGGGGCAACTCAAAATCCAAATTCACAGTCATTTGGGAAAATAAAAGTTCCCTGGATCCTTAAGTCATCCCAGCCTATACACTGAGTTGAAAGACTAATTTTGCAGCTTTGGGGTCTTCTTCCCATTTCAATCAATTTTGACTCTTCTGTTATTTTTTTACCATAGCTCTACTAATGTTGTTTTGACATTCTTTTTCCTTGCATATCTTAAGTATATTTTTGGTATAAATTCTTATATGTCTACCTGATTCTGGTTATTTTCACTTTCTTTTACTCTTGGTAGACCCAAAAAAGAGAATTGCCTGAAAACCTTCGCTAAAAGAAAATTAATAACTACACTTTCTGCTATGTAGAGTCACATGTTAAAATTTAGATGCTTTCAGAATTCATCTCTTTTGGTAAGTGTTTTTTCCTGAGCCAGACATGACTATAAAAGAGGTATAAATTTGAGGTCTTGTTAAGACTCTGAATGCGGGAATATATTTCAGTTACAGTAACACCCTTAATTTGCAAGTCCAGAAAACAAAGCTTCCACTAAAGAGGAGTTCTTAATTCAGGCCCATTTTCACCAAAGACATACAAAAAATGTCACATCTGAACTATGTCCAAAAACTATTCAGTGTAAGGTTCTGACCACAACAGCCATGCGAAAGCACCTCTGAGATTGACTAAAACTGTGGAGGAAATTAACATGTACTGGTGGCAGACTCAAACTCAGAATTTCAACTTTTGATCCAATTACTTAGCACCCCAAACAATATTTTGATATTTGAGATAATCCTAAAATTTAGCTGTAAAAACCACACTAATTTCACATAAAAGTTGGCAATACATGTGATTTTCATTTTCTTCATATGCCTACTGGGTAGGTTAAGAAGCTGCTTTTTGGAAAGGCGGTATTGATTTTATGGCAGACAGAAGGAAAGTGCAGTAGAGTCTGTTCTGAGGAACAGCGACTAAATCAACAGTTCTAATTTTTTTAAATACAAACCTGAAAGTAGAGATTGCACAACCAATGATCCAAGTCTTGAGAAATTAAATTTTCAATTTTTTTGAATCGGTCAACTTTGGAGTCATAATGGCCTCTAAGGAAGGGACATTTAAATTTTCCCTCCAAAGCATTTAAATTGTTGTCACACAAGGGAAAAGCTCCCCATCCCACTTCTCGATCAATCCAAGTACGGGTTCCACGAAGGAGGAAGAGTTCAAAGAGGAGGACCATGCCTGGCTTCACAGCTTTTTTAGGTGGTAGAACCTAGCAAATGAGGAAAAGAGAAGATTTATTGGTTATAAAAACATCACAAGGGAACCAGCTTTCTTTTATCATCTAAAGCTCTACAAACTTCATACCTTTGAAGCAATTTTGCACGCTAAAACAATTAACAACTCTTCTCTTTCCACCAAATCATGTATTTGAACAATTTTCCACTCTGACAGAAAATGCTGTGCTGTTTCTCCACGCTAATTTTGTGATTTCTTTTTTTCCCTGGCTTTCTGAAGGTGTTCACTTTCTGGCTTTATTTACCAGTGGTGTAAAAATATTGCCACTAGAAAACTTTAAGGCAGAGTAACAAAACAACTTGGGAATCTGAGGTGTCCCTCTGAGGGCTTACTGAGATTCACCACTGGGTTCTTCTTGCAGCAACTTTGGAGAGTTCATCCAAATACCCAGTGAGATCACTTGCAGGCTTGCTCCTCACTAAGTCATAAACTCTTCTCCACCCAGTTCTAGGAATTATATCGGTACATCATAGCCTTCCTTCTTCAAATTAAAGCAGGGAAGCTCTTCTTGCAAAGTATGTGAACCTCCGGGTAGGTTCAAAAAGGATTTCAAGGTAGTATACTCTCAGCATACCAAAGACCAGCAAATACTGTTTACACTTTTTGTAAGATAGCTAGAGATATTCTTCTGAGCAGCTTGGAGCTGTGGAAGAGTGTTACCAATGCCTTAGGGCTCTGAAGCAATTGTGTTCCCATGGCAAAGACTTGAAAATCAGGGGTGAAGAAACACCTTGAAGTAATGATTTTATGTAAATCCCTCTGTAAGGTTTGCTGTGTGAAGCAATGCAAGGTCATGAAGAAGAGGGTAGAGAAGGAAGCAGGAAAAAGACACCTGGTTTTATGCCACAATTTTAACTGTTTTCATTAATGAATGTGGGGGTTGACCCAGGTCCTGTTGAACGCCTCTAATACATTCAAAAGCGCAAATAAAACAAAAACCATACAAAAGCTAGAACACAGAAGGTGACTACCATCATACCCTGGCTAAGAGGTCTGAAGGGCAACAAGGGGAGCAAATACATCAGCTACACCTCTCACACGGCAAAACTTCTGCTCCACCGTTGCTCCTACACATTCTCCTGGATTATAGAGAACTGTGACTGCCTAATCTCATAAATAAACTATCTTGGACACTCCTCTAATAGAAATGTTATTCTGTTATTTGAATGTTTTCCACCTTCTATTGTTCCCATTTCAGTCTTCAAAGTTCATAGCAGCAAATGCCTTGGTATGTTTGCCTTGCAGAGACTCCTGCTCAACCTTACCTTACAGTCAAGGCAGAGAAAGAGGAGCCTTTTCTCCTCTCCTCCCTGGGAATTGGCATGTACTTGTAGAAGGTCACAATAATTCAAGGCTATCCTCTGACTAAGTGTTGTATAGGATATACCTTCAGCACTTTTTGAAACTCAAAATAAGACCTCCAAATAGAACATATCCATCCAAACTGATCACCTGCTATTGAAAGCGTAAAATGCTAGAGTCTTCTTAAATTAGCAGGGATTTCGTCCATCAGAAGACATTCAGCAGCTGATAATCAGCCACGAGTCTTTACTGCTTCAAGTATTTCTGCACAAAAGTACACACCTCAACGCAGCTCTTTCTTGACTGATGTTTGTAAATACAAACACTTTTTTACACTCCTGATTGAAAAGTAGGCAAGATTATAAGCACAACTCTGGTACAGCTAAGCTTTTTCTCTCTCTTAACTGCTATGTTAGGAGATGATACATATTCATAGTTGTGCTGCACTGTATAATTTTTTTTGAAGAGGTGAATATAAATTATTATTTTAATAATATGCCTTCCTGTTTCAAGTTATATATTGTGATTAGATAATGGCAAGAGAGAGGAAATCATTTAGGGAAATCTTTTAAAACTATAAATATTGTCATTATTATGTAGGTGTACTTTATATTAATTATGTAAATATATTCTAAGACTTAGTCTAGGCTTAAAATGAAACAGAAGCATCTGTTGAAAAATGCCATAACCCTGTGGCAGCTGCTATTAAACCATTAACAGTATCAGGTTTCATTTAAACCAGATTTACCATTTTCTATAACAGCCCGTGGGAAAGCTAAAAACATTAGGCACAAATTACTGACAAAAGAGATCCTTAATCAAGCCATACATTTCATTTGGCTAGCTGGGTGCTAGATAGTAACCTCTGTGCTACAAATTAAAGGTGGTGGTTACAAGGCTATGATCAAAGACAATTACCTGCATTATTGAACAATCCCAAAGCATAAGCAGCTGAAATCACTGCCATATCACAACAACCCTTTCGGTTTCTCCCTTGTTTCCCAGACTTACTCTTTTCTTGAGAATAACTTCACAGTACACCCTCTTCTGCCAGCCTGCCTGCAAACAGACAGTGGTCAAGCAGTTGGTGTAAGGGCAGTTATGACTATTAAAAATTTATTTCTTTGTTTCCTGCTCACAGTTATTCTTCATTTGCTATAGGATTCCGTCCTGGACCTAGATTGCAAACTCATTCTTTGGGACTGGAAGCATCCCTCTCCTTAGAGTTAGAGCAGCTGGATGTTTAAGCCATGCCATGATCCAAAACCATAATGACAAAACACAAAGTAAGAAAAATAAGGATTTTGTCACACACCTGTGTGCTACAAAGCCTGAGGCTGTAAGATTCATTCTGGGAGTCCTCATGTATGAACACTGTGTGTCTGACCCAGGTAGGACAGTGTCACACATCTCATGGTAAAATAAAACATACCTACACCAAGTAAGAAATTTCTTTCTGTTGAATCCATACGAAAATCCCAGCCAATTCTCTGCCTGTTACTCTATGCCGGTGTGCAAAGCATTCACACAGGTGCCTGTGGATTTATCATTTCCATCCTGACAGCCACTGGGAGCGTGATCTATACAGGGGAACTGCTGTTTCGGAAGGCATAGACAGGCGGAAGCAGGAGAGTTTCAAAAAGGAGGCAGGTCCCCTCAACAGCCCCATGCTGAACCTATTCCCATCCCCACAGTGAACGTGCATCTCCGTCACAGCCCGCTGTCCCACAACCGCAGGGTCAGACAGCCCTGGGAGGGAGCTCAGTGTTGTGCCACCTGCCCTTCATTAGCCTCCTCCTAGGCAGCGAGCCTGAGAGCCTGAGAGCAGGGATTTGGGGCCAGGCCAGCACGACCCATAGGCACAGATGCACAAAGGCATGTAGCTCCAATTGAAAACCACGGTCCATGAGTGTCTGCATGCCTCTGTGGGCTTGGGCCATCATGCTCAGGTATAGGGCAGGGAACAGCTCAGGTGGTTAGAGAAGGAGGGGAATCAGTAATTGCTCACTCTTGTCAGAGACCCAGAGCCCTGGGAAGAAATGGGAAGGGATGTTTTCTGGAGCTGTGGGAGAAGATGCATCCGCAGAGACCGCTGCCTGGCTTGGGGGCAGCGCCTGGGATGGGCAAGGCATAGGCAGCTCAAACTGACAAGTTTGTTTTGATGGACTGCTTTGTTTCTGAAGAAAAAAAAAAAATAAGCAGCTATGTTTTCCCTGCTGGTGGCAACCTCTTTCGAAACATCATTTGGTAAGTTAGTCCACAAGCTTGCACCAACACCGTGGATGCTCAAAGAGAGCATACCACATAAACACAGTTTCTGACTTTCAATGGGTCTGGCTCTCTAACACCTTTGATCACTGTTTCTCCTTGTTCAGCTAAAATTTCCACTGAGGTCTTTGAGGTATATAGCCTTTTACAGTGCTATGAAAGCATCCAGCGCCCACTTTTTACTGATGTAATTTCTTTTGCAAAGAGAGATGCAGCAGAGAATAAATAATGCTTGTGTGTGCCTGCACAGGCACAAACAATTCTTCTTAGTCTGCAGTTAACAGTGTTGCATTTAATTGAATTAAATCATAGTGAACTAAAATTATCTCTCGCCACTATTTCTGAATTCAACTGTTTTATATCAGTTTTATTGTAATATATCTTACTTCCCCATATGCCACCATAATTTCAGCAACAAAATCGTTTACTCTAGAGAGAGAATGAATTCTATTTGAATATTTCAATAAACGGATCCAGTATGAGGATTTGGGGGTTTTTGTCTGACTTACTCTTGGGCTTTAACCTTGTCAGGAAAGAAATAAGCCTTTGATTCTCTCCTCTGCACCTTCAAATGCTTCAAATTTAGAAGAAAAAGGGCAAAAAATACATTATTTCATTCACATAACACAATAATTTGACCACTAAACACGTACAACTCAAATGGATTAAAGTGAATTAGAATAAGCTAAGGCAATTCAATGTTTTCTTATTATATAGAAGATTCTTGCAAAACACCATATAAATTAACAGCTCGTCATTTCTGCTTATGAAAACTGCAGCAAATGAACCTCACTGGTGTAAAACATGAGTAGAAAACCATTTAAATAGGAAGCAGTTCCCATCAAACTATTTCATTAACAAATAAAAAATTACTTCACTGTGTAAAATGAATAGTGTTGGAGATGAGGCTGTTATTGCCAAAATAAGGTGGAGCTTTCATGGCCAGATTTCAAGCCCTCCCTGTTTACATGCAAGGCCAGCATACAGGCAGAGGGAAGGGCATTCTTGGGAAGTGTTTATGTAACTTTGAAATTTATAAAAGGCCAGAGGGGAGGGAAAAGGAACACAGACCAAGGTAAAAATAAAATATCGTGTTATTAGGGTTTTCCAAAAGTCCTATCTATCATCATAATGTCCTGGAGTAGCTGGAAACTTACTTCCCCAGCTTTCCATCGCTGCCTGTCTGTGAACAGGTATCTGAATACAAAACAACACACAAATCAAAAGGAGGACTGTGCAGTGCACTATCATTCATTTCCCCCTTTTTTTTTTCCTAATTTCTGAAAAAGAGAACAGACTTTTCAAGACTGACATAGGTCAAACGACTCCCTGACTCCTCTCCCTGTAGCTTGCAGATCTCCTTAAACCTTTATGCAGTACCACCATCTTTCCTGTGACCCATTATCCCAGCTTCCCTGATTGTGGGGCAGTATGGACCAGAAGCGGCTGCGGCACAGCACACAAGCTCAGGCTCGCAGATGAGCCACACGGAGCTCAGGGCAGCAATATCTGTAAGCAAGCAATTTATTCATCGTTCTCAGTCCCATGGCGGTGGCAGCCAGCAGGATTTCTCCTGACACACCGTGCCAAAGCACCCCAGTGCCTTCCCACAGCCGCATCCAGTACCCCCGTGGAAACACCTCCTGCCCTCTCCCATGCTGCCAGAGCCGCAATGATTCCCCACTGCCTCCCTTTCCTCTAGGAGAGATAACTCAGGGCGCAGTTAACTCTGGCAGCATCGCATGCGGCACGACTACCTTACACCAGAGGACCAGAATCTGGCCTTTTATCTTCCCAAATACAGGGGAATAATGTGTGCATTCTGTGAGCTTTAGCCTCTGCATCTGTTGCTAATTGTCCTGGCACATCTGCTGCTAATTCTTTTCTGTTCTTTGACCAGCAGGGAGTAGTAATGTATGGTACAGCCAGCGCTAGCCTCCCCGAGCATTTCTGGTGATATACCGCTGGCCTGGGTGGATTCTGACCTCATCTTGCAAGGGGAGAAATTGCCTTCGTAAGAGGAAAGCAGGAACCCCGGTTCCTTCTCCCGCCACTCCTGTCTCATTTATTTATTCCTGAGACTGATTTCATCACGGTCAGTGCATGAGTTTCCCGGGATAACACAGGCCACCGACATGAGACAGCAGAGGTTATTTCTTTTGTGTCAAGACGACACGTACTTTTCTCAGAAACCACTGGGAGCCAAGGAGTCTCAGGGAGACGTGGCTTGTTCAGCACGCAGGGCTGAGTCACACAGCGGTGCCACTCTGCCTGCTCCGGGCTCTGGTGCAGGAGCAGGCAGCTTTCTTCTCCCTTTTGCTCCACCAGCTGCTCCTTATCAGGTCTCTTTCATGATGCTGTTCTGGATTCCCCATCACACCTCCTGTAGCACAGCATCCCCTTCCACCTTAAGCATCAGTCCAGCATGGAATGCAGCCACACTCTCCTCGCCAGGGAAGCCATGCCAATGCGGAGTTCACGCTCCTGCAGTACCTCCTGGATGGTCCAGACCTCATCAGGTTCTGCTCTCTTTCCAGGGGCTCAGCAAACATCGCTCCAGCAAAGAAACAGGAAGACCAGCTCCTGATAACAAATCCCCTTTTCCTTGTCTGCTCTGCTTAAAAATTCTATGTTTAAAACAGGCTTTCTTTTTCTTTTGTGGCATAAAGTCCTCTTCCCATTTCTGTACCACAGCTTTGCAACTAACCTGTTCATCCCGGGTTCACAGATAACTACATAAAACATTAAAAACTTCAAAACCAGGTATTTTAAGAAAAAAAAAGTGTTGTCTTAGGGTGTTTTGCTGGCTCCCATGACTTGCAGCTATGGACCAAAATGGCTTAAGCCCCTTTTCACAGTTCCAGGCTGTCAGCTCTGGTGAGTCATGGAATTGCTCCATTTTTTCACTCACAGCGTTCAATGCTGGGGCGGGCATTTATTTTGTTCTTAGTGTCCTCTGTTGTTTGGAGTTTACTTGGAGCTAAGGATACAGACAGGGGCTGCTGCATTCTGCCTTCCCGTTGATCTGCTCTAGATAATATATCATTTTTGTACAACTGTTGTATCCTATGGCTCACATAAACTCTCACGGCTATAATTTCCCATTAGGTAGGGAATAGGTGTGATTTTTGGAGTGATCAAAAAAAACACCTGTCCCTAGATACTCCTGATTTTTAACATATGCCTGCGAGATTTTCCAATGCAGCCCACATACCTTACCTTAGCTAAATATGATGCATTATAATGTAGGCCAAATTTCTGAGGTCTTTGAGCAGGATGTGTTGGTCTAAGCTGAAGGAGCACACACAGTACAGTCCAGCGGGGGTTTCCAAGAACACTGGAGCACAATGACCAGATAACATGTGAAAAGTAACTCCAACTAACTACCGAAAACAAAACCTGGGATAAGTAGTGAACTTTTGCATATATAAATCTATTGCATAATGCTAAATATGATAGAGGCAGTCGATACTAATATACAATGGCTTTGTAATGTTAGCACACCAGACTTAGTGAATCCTTTCAAGTCCTCATAAAATGCTAGAAGTAGATCTTTCCACATTGGGAAAGTCCATCTATGGGCAGCAAAGGTCCCCAGAGGAACCACCCGGCTGCAGCTTGTGGACGGAGCAGGATTCGTGCACTGCACAGCACTGGGTCAAGGGAGGTCCCCGTGATGCTTTCTGCTGGCCCCACAGCAAGGAGAAAGGACTCAGGGCCACTTGGGGAGAAGAGCACAACCGAAGGGCTGGCAGCCAGCCTCAGCAGCGTGGGGCCCTTGGCAGCACCCAGTCCCAGGGCTGCCGGCAGCACACGCCGCAGAGACTTGTCCCCACAGTGACGCAGGGGTGGGACACAGCCAGAACAGACTCCCTCTGAAAACATGGCTTTTGAGGAACTGTTGCAAAAAGGCATTTAGCAAATAGCAGTCGGAGACCGAAAACCCGGACAAACTCAGATAAACCAAATAGAAGCAGTAATAAGTATGTGTTCCCGCTGTGTGAAAAAAACATCAAACCTGCAGTCTTCGAATAAATACAAGCATCTGTCTAAGCTTAGTTCTTGCACTTACCAAAAGGTTCACGTAGCACCTTATCATCCCAACTACAAATAATTGCATCCAGGGAAAATTTAAGTGGCTCTCATTTTGAAAGTCCTCTGGCACTGCCAAGCATTATTACTTCCTATCTTTTTTCATAGTGTATCAAACTCTTATGTTATGTCCTATAAAGTGTCCTAGAGCTAAATGTTCTTCATCTGTGCTAGCGTTTCGCTCAAGAATAAAATAACAGGGGTGGGGGCGAAGTTTGTGCTCTACTTTTCCTAATGATACCTTGTTTTGTAATTACTAAAAGCATCACAGTCCTTAGACAGCTGCTGACATACAGAAAATAAGGTCCTTGAAACTGTTTGTTTCATCATATTTTAAGAATTAATACCTTAGGTCATGTTAATCAGTTTCTGATATATGTAGTTTTCAAAATGCACTTCAGGGAAGAAAATGTTGGAAATGACTAATAACAACAAAGATATGAACTTTATTCGTTATATATCTAACTCCAAATGTGAACATTACCAAAGTACTTTGCCATCTTAAGTATTTAGGAAGCCTTAAATAAAAGATAAATCCACCTCATTCAGTGAAATAGAACATCCTCTTTTTCCAAGCAAAAGAGTTCAAATTTATTAATTTTGTAGCTATATTTTAAAATGAGTGTCAGCCCCTGCTAGATGACTGCATGATAAGTGTCCTGAAACTTCAGGAAAAGGCACTAAATTTTTCACAGCATTTGTGTTTCATTTTCAGTGTAATAAAAATATGGTGCCCTTTTAATAATGAATAATAGATCTCCTGGTATGATTTACATGCGTGGATTAAATGTCATGTTTGAAAAGTTGCTGTTTTATTCATATTGAATTTCCCTCAAGTAAAACAAAATGGTACCCAGCTACTGTTATAATATTGCTAGTACCTTGCCACACTGATACATAAATATTAACCGGTTGATATACTCCCTAAAAATCTACAGATCTGTGAACTGTTCTGTCAGAAACGGTGGCTTTATATGCATATGAACTGATTTAGTGCTATCCTGAGTTCCAGGTACACTGGGGAAAATGCGTAGTGCCAGCACTCACATACTTCCGGAGTTCACTTTTTTGCTCAAGTGCCGATTTTGGAAGGCTGGCATAGAATAAGAGCTGATGCTGAACGGGTGCAGAGGGACTGGGGTTAAAAAGCAGCTTGGGGAGCCCAACACTGACACAGTTGTCCCTGTTTCTCCTCAGCAGCACTGGACTGACATCCCAGGTGACTGGACAGCTTAACAAATGTTTTTTAAATGTCACTTGCAGTCAGTCTGGTTGGCTTACAGTGCTTTTCCCTATAGCTGAAAATTTCCTATCTGAACTTCCCCTACTGAACAAAAGCTCGCTTCCTAACAGGTAATATTTTTGCTGGAAAAGCGTTCCAGAAATGTTTAAAATTTATTGCAAATACTTGATATAGGAACATCTCCCTTAAAGGTCCCTCCTCTAAGTAGGTGAAACTTGCAGTGTACAACAAAATATTTTGGCCCTTATAATTGAAATTATAACTGAAAACATTTTTTTAAAAAGAAGAGAAGTATTTTAGCCACACTCCAATTTTTATTCCATTGAAGCTAATAACTATTTTGTCTCTGAAAAGTAAGGATATGTTATTGCAATTGTTTCATACAACTATTTCAATGTTTACTGAACTAACTTTGGAAAAGCTGACTAAAAAAGAAAAAAAAAAAAATAAAAAACAAACCACTTTCTGAGCAAAATTAAACTTTTGAACACTGCAAATAATTTGTGTTCTTCAAGTCATCATTAAGCTGAAAAATGTCATCTGGACTTGCTAACACTGGGACGTGGATCCTATAGAGTAACAAGACACTGCTTTAAGTACCCTGTGAACAAAAAATGTTTAACTCACTACTTAGGTCTTATCTATAGTAGGATCTTAGCCACCATGAGACAGCAATAAGGAAACTATATTGGCAAAATCCTTGTTCTAGTGTAAAGATGATGCAGTCACATCTGTGCAGGTGCTGCCAAGGACAATCTAATTGCAGTAACTGCCTTACTAGATGAACAGTAAACATCTCATCTCCTTTCCCAACTTTCATTCCAGACCTGAGAAAAATCAGGCATTGCAAGAGTATATTGAATGTTTAAGAACAAAGCTTCTTTACCGCCAAAGTTAACCTACCGCATTTTTTGAATCTCAGCTTGAGTTCATGTTCAGTTTGTGTTACAGTGCAGGTGAAGCTTCAAAATACCTCTTGCTTCACCTAAACCAGACAGTATTAACCCATCTAAGTCTAAAGTCCCCTTGCATAAACTAAATGTATGAAAACATCCTTGAAATGCTGGGTCTAAACCAAATCCCTTTCAGATCATGCTGTTAGTTGCTATTCCTAAAATTTTACTGTAAAGAGTCATTTGAAACAGCAATTACATTCTATCCCAATCCAAAGCATTCATACGTGTTTTGTCCAGCATAATTTAAGGAAGAAAATGACTCGTGTGACTGTCTGGCCTCACTGAAAACCAAATAAAATTCAACTGGAGCTATTAGTAGCCACTGTCTAATAGGTAGTCAGAGGCTATTGGGGGAGGTAGGTTGACAAACTAAAAAGGAGGACAGTGAAGGAGGGGAAAGAGGGAAGCTGGCAAGCCGGAGCAAAGAACATTGATTAATGAACAAAAAACATTTTTGAAAGGTCGGGTGCGCAAGTCAGACTAGCCCTGAGGCAGATCTAACTTACATGACCAGCACTTTCTGTACGCAGCAGGTAACCCATGCTGACACCAACTTTGCCGACATGACAGGGTTATTATTTTTGGAAGGATGTAGTGTTCTGGAACAATTTCTCTAATATATTAGTTAAAACTAGGCTTTCCCTCAATACTGAGCAAGCATGTGTTCATTTTCACCATGTTTACACTGAACTCCTATCATTATTCTGGCCAATAAAAATAAGAGCTTATTCTTCATTTGTGAGCACTTGTATTTTCCCCACTGTAATACATCGCAGGGCAGCAGTGCTGTATATAAGATTGTATTCAAACCCAGATGCTCAGCTGGAGCTCATCACTAAGACCTCACTACTTACGCTAAGTTTTGCAGTAGAAGCTGACCATCTGAAGCCTAAAATTTGCCTCATCTCAGCACAGAACCTAAGGGTTTATGTTGAAACGTTCTTTAAGGTTATGGGCCAATACCAAGGTGGAAGAACAGAAAGGTGGAATTATTCAGAGTACACCACCTACATCTTCAAAATGAGCTGGTGGAGGAGGCTCTAAAATTATTACATTAAGCTTTTGCTGTCTGTTATACAGTAATGAGGACAGGGAATCATCAGAAGGTCACAATCCAACTTCTTCTGGTCCTGCATTTTAAGCGGACTTGCTGAAACTTGCACTCTAGTGCGCTAGACTAGAAATTAAGTTTGGTGAAGATGCTAATTAAATGTTCTCTGTGAGAGTCAAAGAGGACTTTAAAGCAAACTCTGGAAAAACGGTAAAACTACCAAGCATTTCTCTCAGACCTTTGGATGAAGCATAATAGACGCCTCTAAGCAGTTACTGAGGTGCCCACACAAGCCAGTAGAGACTAACGGAAAGAAAAGTACGTGGACTTTCCACATATTCCTCACAAATTCATGTCAGGAGTTCCTTTGTGTTGAGAATCAGCTGGACAAAAGACGGGTCAATCTGAACTAGCTCTTGCTTAGTACTGAGAACAGAGGTACACAGTTTCCTACTACATTCCCCAGGTAGGAGCAATAGCAGCAGGCAAGACCCAGGAGAAACACAATGCTGAAAGCGAGAGGCGAGGCATGTGGGAGTCATTTGGTCATACCACTCAGGGTCTTCTCCTTTGAATGAAGCCTGAGAAGACAGTACTTTGCCTTCCAGGCAGTAAGCAGGATGCGTGCATCCTGCCTAGGGAGGAATCCCAGCTCAGTGATTTCTCTGACAGATATATGTATTTGTTATAACATCATGTGACAGGCACATTCACAATTTCTCTCTCTAAATGCACGACTCTTTTCATACCAACAGCTGTATTTACAGACACACTGTTCATTATCCATTACAGATAACAAACAATTAAAAAGCAGAAAATGTGACTTAGCAGCACTTTATACATCACGAACCCAATAGCTGAAATGACCTATCCACAAGTAACTGAAAGGATCAATGCCATACATAAAAGTTGCTTTATCTGAAAGCTCTTTGGGATAGGGACTGTCTGTCTGTTCTGTATCTACACAACACTTCACACAGCAGAAAGGGTGGAGGAGGAAATCTACTGTTCAGGTCGTACTGCGAAATAAATAATTGAAAACTGAAAAAACTCTCCTTCTCGTTCTACCGATGCCTCATAACACACAAAAACACTACACAGAGAGATGGGGGTTGTTTTTCCAACCGTAAGGAAGCTCTCCTGTGCCAGAGAGTTTATCCGAGACCAATGTTTCAACCAGCACTAGGCATTAGCTAAAACAGTGAGCAACTGACACACAACAATCCTGCCACGCACAGCATGCTTAGGCAGGAAAATATGTGTGCCTCAGTCGCAAAAGACAGAATAGAGCCTCAAGTGTTTGGGCTCCTTCCAAAATAATCCAAATGCTGCTTTTTTGGCAAATGGGGGTCAATGGAGCTAAAAACTCACAGAAGGATTTGGGCATTCATGTGTTTATATACACCCACTCGTTCATTTATTATTCTAAAGCTACTTTACAGAAATCAAATTACATAGCTGACAAGCTGCATAGATAAGAGAGAATAAAAGTAAAATTTAAAATTAGCTGACAACACTATGTGATGTAGTGTGTATTTGGCACTTTTAGAGTGAGTGATGAGGGTTAACCTAGGGGAAAAAAAATTGCACCCTCCTAAATTGCACCTTAAATTATTAAATAAATTATGAACATGATGGAATGCATTAAATATATAAGCCTGAAGGAGAAAGAGCGGATGTGTTTTAACTTTCAAAGCAAAGATAACATATTTAAGAAGTGTTGCTTACGGTCTGGATACTTTGTCCAAAGTAGATTTCAGTGTTGTAGAAGTTTCCATCGTGACTAATAGGCCGTGTTGTCCTGGCCTGAGGCTGCTCCTTCACTTTGGGCCACTCCAGCAAGCCACCACCTAAGCGGCTGAGAACAGAAACCTTGAGGGTATAGTGGCCTTTAGGGACCTTATCTTTGACTCCCCTCAGGCATTTGATGTGAATTTCTATCGGCTGCGGTGTCTTGGAGCAGTCAACCTAGGGAGAAGGCTCTGAGTTACTGACCTGGGTTGAGCTGACTTTAGCTATACAATTAGCCAGAACAAATTGCTTCTAGAAAATAACTACCAAAATGCAGACAACATGCTTCTTGTTCAACCTGCAATTACCTATTGCTAACTGAGGATCTGCAATTAGGGAGGTCAAAAGCCATAGAGATGACAGATAAAAAAATAATGCAAATACTACTAATAAAATGTTCGGCATCCTTGCGGGGAAGGTGGAGCTGTTGAAGTATGACACCAGAAGCCATTAGTCTGCAATAATAAGGCAGAATTAACTAGAAAACAACACCTTCAAAAATATACCATGCTTTACAAGACAGGCACAATACATGGTGTGATGAGCAGGCTG
Organism: Charadrius vociferus; assembly: GCF_000708025.1. Lineage (NCBI taxonomy): Eukaryota > Metazoa > Chordata > Aves > Charadriiformes > Charadriidae > Charadrius > Charadrius vociferus. The sequence goes on from NW_009648440.1 coordinate 2,484,971, forward strand.
CAGGCACAGAGTGAAAGACAGGGCAGGCCATGTTTTTATACTAATTATTAGCCTTGCCAAAGCTATTAGTGCTGTGTAATATGCAGAGTATCCTTTCACCTTGTGATTATCATATAATCAGATTCTCTTAAAAATAGTAATCAAAGTGCAACACGTGTAGAGTTTAATAACAACTCCCTACAGGCACTTTTATTCCAAGTCCAGACAAAAGGAAACATCTGCTGCTTGCTGTTGACAAGATGTTGTCTGAGTTACAGAATGTTTAGTATGGAATAAATGCTGTGCTTCGTATCAGAAATGCCTTTCCTGTGCTTTCCTTGTATGCTCAGCTTATAGTGTGGATGTTGTCAGAGGGGAACAGACACAGCAGTATGATCCTTGCCTGAGTAAAGGCATGGGGTCTGTCCCACTATGCCAGTGGATACTTCAGTGCTGCCCAAATGCAATCTGCAGGGTCAGGCACATACCAGGGAGTCCCAGTTTGGCTCCAGTGTTGACTTCAATGGATAAAATTGCTTCTGCAACAACTAATTATTTGGTACTTCAAATCAGCAACATTTTTTTTTCTTTCTACGAGGAATCAATTTCTGCCATTATTTTGAGAAAACACTAGTGCTAGGTCATCTTCTTTTAATGCAATGTGATACAAGAATCCATGCTTCACCTCAGAATCAAATAGCTACCTTGACTACTAGGTTTAGTAGTCTCACAGTTTAAACCTACAGTAGCTAATAATCTCTTCTTTAATCCTGTCTTGGATTTATTTTGGAAGAGATAGCATATTTCCATATAGATAGAAAGCTTCTAGAATTAAATTAAGCAGTTAAATAAACAGTTGAATTTGTTAAACTTCTTTTGTTTCTCAACACAAACCGTACTTAACAACTAATCTGAATGACAATTATTTTCAGCTTAATTAGAAAATCTTAATTAACAATGAAGATTTAACCTTAATATTTTTGGTTTCTGAATCATATATAAAAAAATTAACATTATGTGAATAAATAAGACAATCTTTTTAAACCTCAAGGCAGGATTACTGATGCAGGCAGACTTCGTTATTAAACACATTCTAAATTAAACGCCTCTATGAATTTTATACTGAAATATATTGTGATAGTTTTGCATGCCAAATGTGACATTTTGTATTTTAGATTCATCTTCTGTAGTAATTTTGGAAATGTCATACAAACAAAGATTTTGTCATTTACCAATGGAATTACTATGCATGGCCGGTTAGCCATCTCTTTTCTAGCTCTTCTGGTTGTTTCAAGTCAGCAAGCCATAAAAAATCTTTATCTCTCTGAAACACAGCAATTTGGAAGATAATCGAATAGTGACTGGGGGGCAGAAACGCCAGTCTGAGGAATTATACCACAATCTCTCTTGCATTTACAACCTTCCTCAAAGCGAGTGTCAGTCGAGTAGGAAAAGGAGATAGAAGATTCATCATATTTCAAGCCTGTCTCATTTGCATGGTGGCATAGCTGTCTCATCTCCTGCTGA
>NW_009648440.1:2486521-2548627 GCF_000708025.1 Charadrius vociferus
ATGCCCAAATGATTCATCATTAATAGCTTTAGACGTTCTCTTTAAGCATATGGTTACTTCTGCTGGAAAGCAGATTTTGAAACCTGCTAAATTTTATCCTCTTAAACTACAAAAAGAAAAAAAAAAAGGAGGATAATAACGTGGAGCAATTGATCTAGTCATTTAGCAGTTCACATCAGAGAAAAGAGCACTCATGGAGAACCTCACCTTCCCACAAGGTCCTGCTGCTCCATTTAATCCAGTATCCACACCTGCAAGGTCACCAAAGCCGACTACCATTTCTTCTTCACATTCATTCTCCTCTGTTTTCAACAACCGACATCCCATTCTGCAGCAGTTGTAAAGGGAACAGGGAAGAAGAACTGAAAACAAATGAAGTACAGTGCAGGTACAGAAAGCACTTGCCATTAGAAATACATTGCAGTTTGATGTTTTCCTTAAATATATCATAAGCCTTGCAGGGAATCTAGGAGAAACAACAGTGTGCTAAGCAGAGAAATGACTAGGCTTCAAAAAGCGGCACATGAAAAATGCAGTCCAGCCCCAGTAACATGACCAATATTTGTCAGTCTGTGCCACAGGTCAACATAAGGAACCTAAAGTTTCACTGCCCATGTATAATCAGCTCTGCCTGGCATTGGGGCTCAGGTTCTAGCTTAAGAATATTAAAGTAGGAAGCCACTGTCAACACTTTCAGGACCAATTGACTACTTCAGTAAACTGGAATAGGTTTTTGGTAACCATTAGTTCCTTGAGGATTGGGTTGCTTTAAACCACGGAAAAAAATCTTTTTCTTTTTTGGTTTTTGTTTTTTTTTTTTTTTTTTTTTAAACCCTTATAGATGTATATATAAATCTTCTATCATTTATAAATCTCCTAAAAGATCTTATTTTATATAGACCAGAAAACTATATATGTAAATTATATGTCACATATACATACACATACACAAATTTTCAGCTCTATGTGAACCATTAAACCTTCCTTGGCATTCATACATTAACTTCTCGTGTACTTAAAGTATTTTGGGTCTAATTATATCAACTCAAAGATTTTTGTTAAAGAGAGGTCCCTGTAGCAATGCAGAACTCCAGCAAATAGTATAAGAACAGCCCTACATTCGACACCCCAGCACTGCCCTGCTTAGTGCACAGGATACACAAAAGGCATGGTACCCTATGCAGAAAACCTTGTTCTTAGAGCACAGCAGGAGCAAATTCAAAACTCCTATGCAGAAAACCTTGTTCTTAGAGCACAGCAGGAGCAAATTCAAAACTAAGTTATTTACAATAAACACTATGAAGGTGTATGCTCTGGCAATCCTATCCCATCTTTCAACAGACACAGAACCCTGAGCAATTCCTCTGTCCCTACTCGGCCCCAGTATCTAAATAAAAATTGCCCTAAGTAAAAGCATTTGTAGATGCTCTGCTGGCTTCAAAACACTTGGGCTCTTGCTTCCACAACCCACTTTAAAAGGCAGTGTCTTCATTCCTTTTTCCTCCTTTGCATTCTAGGTGATAGTGTGAGAAGCCTCCACATTTGTACAATCATTATGGTTCTTTATCAAGAAAACTATTAACAGAGACTCTGCAAATCACGCTAAAATCCCAGTCTGTCTCAAAGTTCCTGGCACATTGCTACAAACCAGTTTCTACTCAGACCTTGCCTATGTCTGGTTTGGGGGTTGGTTTTTTTTGTTGTTGTTTTGTTGGTTTTTTTAAGAAACATATATACACATTTACAGCTGTAAAATTACCACTGGTGCATACTAAGCCGTTTTCCACATTCCTCTACTAGAACTGCATCATTCAAACCCCCAGGCAATAGCTAAATCGGTTGGAAGGTCTGTGTAGATGCTAGTCCCAAAGACATACATAGGACTTTTGCCCAAGCTAGGGACAATGAAAATTAAAGACAAAATTTTCGTGCTAAGGACTGAATACAAGAAGCACAGGGTCAACCACCTTTGAGGTTTTATCCTTGAGCTGCAGTCAAGTCAACTTGGGTGAAGTCGTCCTAAATGGAAATAACAGAAGATGCTTCTTGAATGTGTCTAGCTAATTTGTAGAGCTGAAACATCTGAGAAGTTAACTTCTCTCCTCAAGAAGAATGGTCTGTTTGGAACTTTGTACTTATTTCGTTTCTCATGATGGAAATTATTTCACTTAATTTGGTTAGAGCTGCATTGACACAAGGGTTCATTAGGACAACCATTTGCTTGCAATTCAATTTAAAATTAAATACACTTTGTTGTTGATTTTATTACTTTTAAACTACTGTATCTATTGCCTTTATTAGCTGCTAATACACAATTATGAAGGTAAACAGTTTTCATTACTGAACATCAAACATTTAAATAACCACATTTGATCTCTTTTCGGGTTGCATCATTTTTCTCCTTTCCCTCCTTTTGCTGGGTATTAGATTCAAGAGAATAGTTTATTCAGTGATGTTAGGCCTCTTTCGTGCTCACCAGTATGTCACGGCAGAATATAGCTTCTTTGGCTGTATCCATGAGGATTATTTATTTCGTCCATTCATTTATTTACAGGTAATTTGATGCATGTATTTATCTAAAGGTCACCTATAGCTTGATCACAAAAACATTGCTCCAATTCATATTTCCTTCACTCTCTAATGGTAATTCAGAGGCAGGGATGAAGGGCACCATTTGGTCACCTTCTGAAGTGCAATGAAAAATTACAGCCCAAGTATCTGAAAAATGGTATCTGAAAATGGAGGTATCCAAAACAGAGGCCTCTTTCAAAAGCACAGGCTAAATTTTTCGAGGCCTGAGGTCCTTTGTTTGGGAGAAGTTCCATTCATTAATATCTGTAAAGCCCTGAAAGACCTTTGGAAGGAAAGCACATTAGATAGAAGTACAAAGTAGCCCTTATCTGACATACCTTTGAAAGCGTTCATGAATCCTGGCTCGCAACTTTTGTTTCTTGTGTGAGACTTCCTTGTGGTGCTTTGAGTCCCACATGCCAAAAAGAAAAAAAGAAAAAGGGAAAAAACCTACATTTTGTTTCCAAATGCACAGAAATAACATGGAAATAAAAGCCATAAATGTGCAATTTTCCAAATGTTTGCCTTAGGTCTTCAGGTTGAAAGTTTTCAGAAGCAATTAGGAATTTCAGCCACTATTACTTTATTCCATTATTTTTTCCATATATTTTTCCATATATTTACTCCATTACTTCCAAGGGAAAGTGAGCTCTAATCTTGTTTTAAAAGCTTGATTGTTACAATGTATATTTGTGCATTGTAGTGTCCCTACAGTCCTTAGTTTTACTACACCTAATACAGTCGTGCATGTGCGTACATACATATATGCACATATAAGCATGTTTGAACACACACAAGAAAATGTAACATGCAAAACAGTCATAGACTACCAGAGACCCCACAACTTGCCCCACTTTAAATCTGCTCCAGATCTTGAGGCTTTGTGTCACCATAGCTGTTTTCAAGTATTTGGTAAGAAGGACTAGCATTTTTGGATGTTTCAACATGTAGGAGGCTGACTTGCATGAGCAGTCCTCTCCCACCGCAGTTCTGCAGCTCTCCAGCACGAAGCTGGAGGGCCTTGAGTTATTTTACTCTTCCACAGCAAGCTGAAATAGTCAATCCATCAGGAAGCCAGCATCCACATCTTTTTGGTCTGTGTTCTCTGTGCAAAACCTGAAAACATTAACCCTGCTGAAGGCTGTAGACTCCGGAAAACAAAATTATTCTCCCTGATTTGCACTGGTCAGAGACCTTGCTCGATATTCAAGGGTACATCTCATGTTTCTTACTGGTGTCCCTGAGATCATCATAAAATGTGCATGCAACGCTAGTAATATACAAGAAGGCTTCCTACCATATACTGTCATCTAAACAGTGTAAAATTATGTTCCCCTTCCACTTTCATCAAGCCTCAAAGCCAAAAGAACATTTTGGTAGGGAAACAACGTAATAGTCAATGGAGAAAAATCCCCAATCAGAGGCTCCATATCTGGCTGTTGAAGTCTCTCCTTTCTTCCAAATCTCTGAATTTTTTCACATATATCGGGCTGTTTTCAAGGAAGCTAGGACTCTCTGTTGAAGACTAAGGCATTGGGAAAATTATTTGCAAAGCATCCTGCTTATTTCCAAAATGAAAATTATCAGAAGTATAAAAACAGACTACAAAAACATATTACAAAAGCCTGTGTGAGTAGCTGTTAACGTAACTTTTTTAAACCCTGTAAAATTAAAGCAGAGACAACGTAGTTGGCTTAAAATACAGTACGGTTTGTTGGTAGTCCCAACAGAGAGCCTCAGGTGGATGCCGGAAGTCCTCCAGGCCCTGCTCAAGCATCAGACATACAGGATTACAAAGGTCACATGACCAAACAAGCTCAAAGCAAGACCTTCCAGCTCTCCACCTGGCAGGTGTATCATGGGCAATGCTCCCTCCACCACTGCTCCTCAGTTAGTGGGAACCAAGCCCTCCTGCTGCCGGACAGCATTTGGCTGAAGTTTACTAGAATTCCCTGGAGCAGGGACCGGGACTCATTTCTCTCCTGCCCCACAAACACTGGCACTGATTTTCTTTCCCCAGCCTGGTGAATCACCACTTACGCTGCTTCCCCAGGAAGGGCTGGGAACTGGCTCCTGTCCCAGCTCTGCTCCAGCAGAGCTGGCAGCTGTTTGGTTAGGGGTGATCGAACCCACCTCATGCTACTTCCCACAGTCCGTGGGGACTGCAGCCACTGGGGAACGTTCCAGGAGAAAGGGCAGGTTGTTCCTCCCTGACTGCCCCACTGGGACATGCTCTTGCAGGCGTAGGGGACCCATCCCAGCAACAACAAGGACCAAGCAGCGATGTTCATCATCCCAGTAAGGCACAGGAGCCAGTCTGCCACAGCTGGGGCGTTTGAGAGGGTGCTCAGCAACTGAGCTCAAAGTCCCTGAGAAAGTTTAATGACAAAAACTACTGACCAAAAGGTATCAGGCATTCCCAGAGTTTGGTGGCAAATAGGAAGGGGTTTAAATTTGGGCTGAAGTAGTTAAAGCTAAAGTTCAGAAGTCAGGGGGAGGGCTTGGTTCACAATCTGTCTCCCAGATCCAACTCTTAGTGATGCCCAGGATAGCAATTTTTCTGAGGTGGGCACATAGATTGAGAAATAGCATGAAATAGAAAACTCCCTTCATGTAAAATATCAAGTAGCCATAACATTACAACATTCAGACATTACCAGTCAAGGCCTATGCTGAGCCAGAAGTAGAGAAAAATTAAAAAACCCCCACCTGATTATATTACCAGACTCCCATAGCTATCCAATCCCATTGTTTATCTTCCTAATCTTAATTAAATAATGAATATTCAAAAGAAAATATGAATCGAGGTTCTCTGTATGAACTGCACTGTTTTCCATCTCTATGCCTCTGAACTGGCAATGGGAATATGATTTAAAACTATTTCTTCTGGATCCTAGTAAAATATTTGTCACAGTGTGTCATGATAATTTTTAAAAAGCTCTATCATCTACCTAATAAATTTGTTAAGTTTATTCAAATCTTATTGAACAGGAAAAGTGCAATGAGTCATGGTTAATATTTCTTTACCTACACTAAGAAATAAAATATATCAAAAATTCAATGCTTAGGGTCCTATTCAGAAAACCTCTATGAGTCTGTAATACATCTTCTACATGATTAAAAAAAAACAGGAAACTTGCTTTAAAATGAATTATTCACCACCTTGAATAAATTTCCATCTTTCCTATTTGCAAAACCCCTAAGTCAGTTATGTAAATTTTAACCTACACTAATTACCTCAGGGGTGTGCAAGCTAAAGGAAAGTAGATGCAGTAGAAAAAAATCCCAGACATTTCCATCACCAGGAAGCAATTTAATAGAGGAAAAAATGTGTAAGTTTTCAAAAACAGAGCAGCCCATATAATTTTTTTTTTAAACGTGGAATGATCATTGCTGCAACATTCCTTGAATCAGAGATTTACTGGAATAAAACCAAGTGCTTTTTCTCAATGGCGTATAACATCACACACATAGCTAAGTGCTTGTTTCTCATCATGACACCCGCATTGTCTAGACTGTAAAAACGACCCATTGTTGACAACAGGCGTTCCCAACAAGAAGGCACGAAATGTGGTTTAGCTTCAAGTCAATATAGACATTGAGGGCCTCTTCAGAAAAAAAGTGACTAAAATCTGGGAACTACTTGATATCCTTCAGAGGCCGCCTGAGTTGTACTGGAGAAAGCAGGGGGTGTTGTTTAAAGGCAGAAGGGCTGAATCACAGCACTGATTTGTCCTATTCCCCCATCCTGATACCAGGGCACAGCTCTAGCTGTGAGCCAGCTCCTTCACACGTCTTTCTCAGTTTCTTCATCAGCTATCTTGAGGTCTAATTACACAAATGGCCCATCTACTGATTTCAGAGAGCATGATGAAGACCAGTATTTGAAAAAGGTCTTTCAGTCTGGGCTAAGCCTAGAGACGCACAATGGTAAGTATTGTTTCTACTGCAGACAAAAACAAGAACCTGACTCAGTACTATTAATCAGTGCTGATGCGCTATTTTAACTGTGAAACTACTTCACAAATGGTGGGACTTGATTCCTATAGTAATTTTCAGTTCGGAAAAAAATGAAACCAACCCCACCCAAAAACATCTTTTCTCTTAGGAGAAAGCCTACAAAATTCAGCACAGCTTTGAAGCAAAGCAGAATTGGTTTTCTATCGTTTAGCAAAAACGGATCATTTAGGGAAAACATTTACTCTCCCCTTTTTGGTCAGTCCTAGTGCTGGTATTACAATCTTCTGGTGAGGTATTCGCCCCATTGTGATTTGAAACAGCCGGCTGAGCCCCGGCCCTGATGAAATTGTACTCCATAAAGAGGAGTGCTGTGGAGGTCCACCTTCCAACAAGTCCTCCTCATCAGGTCAGGGGGCAGCAGAGGCAGTGTGGAGACACGACCAATGGGGTCTCCAGCAGCCTCCCACCACCCACAGGGATCCCACGTGCAGAGGATGCCAGTGCTTCCCCTTTGTTCCACTCCTTGAGAAATCACATCGGTACATCACAGTGCAGGTAGTGTTGTCTTTCCAGCCGTAAACAAATGTCTAAATAAAAGCTTTTTTATCTCTGTATCCCATACTTTTTGCAGTGATGGAAACCACATCCACTGCAGTTTTACAGATGGGACAAGTGAGATGCCACCGAGACTTTTGCCTGAGCTCACCAAGCAAAGTGTCAGCAGGACAAGAAACAAAACCCATGTCTCTAGTCCCACTGGTGCCACCTAGTCCTCCTCCTTTGCATTCTGGCTGCTGCGTGGAGATTCACTCTCAGTGATTTTCAACATCTAGTGCATTGTATACCACAAAACAAGTGAAAACTGAAGAACCATTTGAGATGAAAAAAAAAAAAAAAAAAATTGTGAGAAAAGTTAACATTCCTTTCAGGCAAAGTGAGATTTTGAGAGGCTTATCCTCTCCATGTTAACTACAGAGAGATCACAGGGAAGTTAGGCATTGAGACCTAAGTGGGATGAGTGCTCTTCGTTGAAAGCAAAGACTCTAGTAGCTGGATAAGGACTGCTCTGAAAATTGCACTGCCCATTGCCTGTTGTCTCAGAGATGGCCACAAACCAGGAGGTAACGCTGTGTCAAAATCCTGGACGCATGGTAGTATTATTCATAGTGCACTCTGCCAAAAATGTGCCACAAACTCTCAGACATGTTTTTAAAAGAGAAAGAGAAAAAACAACAAAGCACACACCCCCCACCCCGTGACTTTCCTTCCAAACAGAAAATTAAACCAATTTACTGTTCATGAGCATAAAATTAAAAACGTAGACAATTGAGGAATTTGTAACAGCTAGGAGAAAAAAAAAAAAAAAAAAGAACTCATACTCTCTTTTTAAATTCATACTGCAGAACACAAAGTGAGATTTACTTTAGTCATGCTACAGCCTTATTACACTGAGTAATATAGATACATTTAGTGACAACATTATAGGCTGATCATTTTGATAAATTTGTAAAGCATTACATTATCTCTAACAATGCAGCGAAGGCTGAGCTACCAGTCAACATGGGAAGGCACTATCCTGCTACCAAGGTGGACGCTTTTATAAGACGTATATATTAAAGAGACCAATTTTGAACAGTTATGGAAACTAAATCTGGCTGTAAAGCAGGTGATAAACAAAGTAGTGAAAAACAAGGACCTGAACTTCCCCAAAACTCAGAGATGTTTTCATTCATGTTTTCATTCGATCTAAGATGATAATACTAACAAATTAAAAGAACTTGAATCACTTTGCTTAAGATGCACTGAAGAAACTCTGGAGGGATGCCTGTTGCAGAGCCATGCAGCTTCTGCAAAATAAAGATTTTGCCTCTCCAGACTCAAAACAGAGGACTCTGTCTTCTCATTTCTGTCTTGCTGTTCAGAAACAGATCACCTATAGTTTCTTCAGAACCACAGGGCACCCCTTCAGATGCTTCTTATTTCTCAGTTGAGATGATGTAGCTTCAAGGTCATAAAGCTTTGATGTCCTCATCAAAGTCTACAGCTTGTTGTGAGTGTATGCAAGGCCATTTATCAAAGTGTTTGAGAACCATAGGCAAGCACTGAAAACATATAACGCGCTGAAACGGCATTTGCCATTGCTGAAGAGACTTTAAGCAGGAATTTGCTAGCCTGTCAAAGCTCCGCAAGTTCAGATGTCTCCAGATTAGCCTAGAAATCACCAGCTACTATGAATCTTCAGGAAATTTTAGCCTAAATAGTAAGATACAATGGAAGATGCTAACCACATTTTGTTAGGGAACACATTCCCTCCACTATAAACTCATGTAGCATGAGCAATGCTAGTGGAAACCAAGTGAACCATGCCAATATGTGGATCTAAAATGAATAGTTTACATCAAAACAAAAAAAGGAATAACGTTCATAAGATATGTAATGAACTTCAGGGATTTACAATCTTTTCTACTTTTGGATACTGAAAGCAAATCACGGCACAAACAACCAAAGAGAAACTGAAAGGAAATACCGATCGGAAATACTGAGACTTTTTTTGTGGTTTTCCCCCATTCTTCCTCAATTTAAAAATGTTTGTTAATTTCAGCACAGAATGTTTTTATTATTTCTATAGCCTTTTCAAAGTCCCTCATGAAATTTTACTCCTTTAATCCTCTTACTCTTCCCTAAAGCAGGTATCTAATTTTAGGTCTGTTTTGCAGATAGGGAAAACTGAGTCATAATGACTAATTTGCTTGTTACAACCCCATAAAAACTGATATTTAGGTCTGAGGTTACAGTCTATCCCATCTTTCTGAGTCCCCATTCTTTTTTTTGTGACTGTCGATAAAGTATTGCCTCACAAATTTGTCTCCATAATTGTAATCTAAAAGCACAGGCTTTAACTTTATCCAATAACTTCCATTTATACTGGCTTTCATATCATCTTCTGTTTCAAGTGTGCAGACATGCACTTGAACACTTTATAATTAAAAGAAACATTCACTTACAATTAGTATATGAAAATTACAGAGAGGAAAACAATGCATTGAGTGCAGTTTACTATATGATTGTCTTAAATACAACAGTGAAATGACAAGTTGCCATACCTAATGATTTTTCTCTGTAGAGAACAGATCTCTTCCTGCAAGCCCACATCCTGTTCCATCTCTCAGCTGAAAGTAATAGGTGGAAATCGTTTCACATTTTCAGCTGAAATGTAAGCCCTCCTTCTCCGATTTGAATGCTGACACGAGCAATTGTATCATAACCTCATACTATGCTGGCACACCTTTGAGTGAATGTATGCACTTTAGTATACGTTCACATTGTAACCACCTAGTCCTGAAAGCTACTTCTTGTCTAAGGGTCTAGCACAGTAGTGAGAGAAACCAACTGTGTTAACAAATTGCCAGCAGGTTGAGCAACAGCGATGATTTTCCCACCTTTGTACTAAGCAAGTAAGCACACATGTAATGCAACTGGACTGTCTTTCCTAATATTTCTACACCTCGCAGCTTACAGATGACCTAGTTATGTTTCACATGAACAAACTGGTGTGAACTCCAAAGCTCTTAAAAACTCAGTTTAGAGATTACACATGGAAAGCCCGAAACACCTCAAAGTTAGCCCTGCTTTGAACTAGACAGCTCCCAGAGGTCCAGTCCTTCCCCACCTGAATTAGCCTACTCTATGAAGTAGAGCTCCAAAGTACCATCCAGCACAGACTCCCCTCGACAAATTCAGTTCTACTGTAAGACCACAGAAGCAAAAAAGTTACAATATTTTGAGCAATTACTTTGTTTGTAGCTCAGTAAAATCTGTGTAGTCTATTAACCCTGCTAAGGAGTCTCCCGTCATAAAAGCCAACCAACAGTAGACTTAACTATACCTTTGACAACAGTTTGCCTCCAAATATACCCAAAATACAGAGAAAACCTCCCTCGGGGGAAAAAAAACCCAAACAAACAAACACAAAAAAACCCCACACAGCCAAATATAATTCTGGAGAATACATGAGCAACTGAAAATTTGTTTTCACTGTATTTATATTTGCAGGTTCGTGACTCTGTTTACCAGTAACGCTCACTTTTTACTTTACAATCCTTATATGAGTTCTGCTTCTTTTAACAGGTGGTCAGTATTTGATGAAGTCACTTATACTTCAACAGGACTTGGCAATCACTGATTCACTTTGAAGAATCTTTCCAATTGCCTCTGTTTATTGAAGCATAGAAATAGACTTCCTTACTGGAATTTGTATTAGGATAATGAGCCAGAGACCTGACCAGTCAGATTACCTTAAGCAGCAGCAAATTCAGTATCATCATTTACAGTAGCTGTTGGATTCATTGTTCCAGTTCAATAGAATATCAGGAATTGCTTTAGTTGTTTGATTACCCTTCTGATCATAAAGAATGAAAGAACACAGTAAAAACTCAGTTAACTCCTTTATCAGTAAAAAAAAGTAAGAAATACAGATTTTCATTCTTTTCATCTAAAGATTTACTTAAATTCATATAGCTTCTGAACAAAGTAATCAAAATAGAATTACAATTTAAAAGAGAATCTATATTAATATTATGGGAATTGTAACAACACAGTTTACAGGCCCTTTACAAACATATAAAACATCGTTTCCACAGTTCTGCTTAGATTGGTGTTTTTTTCCATGCTCACGCTTTCATCCCTCCCAATTCTTAAAAAAATAAAATAAAAGCGTATATCTGAGTGTCCAGAAGCAATGGGGGAGGAACATTAGAAATTCAGAAGGTTCCCAGGCTTTCCACTTAGGAAGCAAAAGCAAGCCTGAGAGAATAAAGATATTTAGAAACCAAGAAAGTTGCCAGCTTACTGACTGGGTAGAGGAGTCCCCTAGCTACACTTACTGGGATCTTGGTCCAGCTTTGGGTCTGCTGGGTAAGTGCTGACGCACATCTGAGGGCCATGTACACTCATGACATGGTACTTCAGAAGTCCAAAGGCCAGAAGCACAATATCCCAAGCTTTGGGAAATTTCCCTTGTGTTTTTTACCTCTCAAACATAGGTTTCAGTGAAGTGCTTTTTCACCAGTCCAGGAGCAGTCTACCTGGCAGGACTGTAATAAATTTGATGATCTTGGCCTAATGACAAATTTCAAAAGGAAATTAGGTGTTAAGCACTTCCAACAGGAGTATATTTCTACCTGCGCCCTTGTTCTTCCTCTGTAAAATGGAGATACCCATAATTCCTATTGTACCGCATAAAAGAAAAGGAAACCATTATACAAACAGACTGTAGAGATGCTTTGACACTTAAATAATAAGCGTAGCATTTAACTTACCTGAAATGCAGTCACCCACTTTTACGACACGCTAAAGTCCTACAGAGAAGGACTTGGAAGTACTAGTGGATGAAAAGCTGGACATGAGCCGGAAATGTGCACTTGCAGCCCAGAAGGACAACGTCAAAAGAAACATGTCCAGCAGGTCGAGGGAGGTGATTATGCCCCTACACTCCTCTCTCATAAGACCCCACCTGGAGTACTGCATCCAGCTCTGGAGTTCTCAGCACGTAAAAGACATGGACCTGTTGGAGCAGGTCCAGAGGAGGGCTGCAAAAGCGATCAGAGGAATGGAACACCTCTCCTATGAGGACAGGCTGAGAGAGTTGGGATTGTTCAGCCTGGAAAAGAGAAGGCTCCAGGGAGATTTTATTGTGGCTTTTCAGTACTTAAAGGGGGTTTATAAGAAAGATGGGGACAAACCTGTTAGCTGAGCTTGTTGTGATAAAGAAAGATTTAGACTAGATATGAGGAAGAAAATTTTTGACAATGAGGGTGGTGAAACACTGGAACAGGTTGCCCAGAGAGGTGGTAGATGCCCCATCCCTGGAAACATTCAAGGTGAGGTTGGATGAGGCTCTGAGCAACCTGATGTAGTTGAAGATGTCCCTGCTCATTGCAGGGGGGTTGGACTAGATGACCTTTAAAGGTCCCTTCCAACCCAACCTATTCTATGATTTTGTGAAAAGAAACACTGCTAGCTTTTGTATTCTTGACCTGCAGTTCTCAATAAGACAAAAACCAAAAAGACTTATTTGAATATCACAGACATTCAAAATCTGGGCAAACGTCAAAAAGGAGCAGCCAGGTTTTGGCTGAGGAAAATTCACCTTCAATTCTGTGTTGCTCTTAGGTACATATTTACGCAAGTATTGTATTCAGAAGAACAATCACACAAGAATGTACAATGTTTAATAGGCTTTGATAAGGGGAGGTCTGCTGGTATTATCAAGATATAAACGACAGTATTACCCAATGGGGTAGAACATGTAAGCAAATGTGCATTGGTGTTTTGTATGACCAAGACCTGATCCCCCCCAGTTAAATACCTGGTTGGAGTGTAGATTTGTCATCATCTTACACTGAACCAAATTTTACCCACGTTATCCACCATTAAACAAAGAAAAACTTATCACTCTGTCATCATATAAATTGATCTCTCTGTGACTTGGCAAGGCACCAGAGCAGTGATGGTATAGACCACATAAGAATGTTAGGTCAAATGCCCAGAGCCATTAACCTTTGTTTAACCAAAAAGTAAATCTGTTGATGAAAGGCAACATTTTATTTCTATCCACCTGCAACAAATAGCTCCTTTCTTAGTACTATAACTCAACTGATGGTACTGAAGAGCAAAACTTGCACTTTACTTTCAGAGTCTCTTGAGTAATTCACGTTGAGGTCATGGATCAAAGCTGATTATTCTACTTGTAATGACCAAGTCCTGCAAGGTATTATACCCAGCACAGAGAGCTGAATCCTGTAGAGAGATAGAGGTTGTGAACAAATTGCATTCAGTTAAGAATACCGACCAAGTTGCAGGAAAAGGATGGCCAAGCAGGAAAGACGTTCTTGACTTCTGGGGCAGTATTGATCCTTCCAATTGCCTCGCTATTATTTTCTTCTGAGAGAACCCACATAAAAATGAGTAATCACTTCCATTGTCTCAGTTCAGAAACAGCTGAAAATCCTAGAGGTGGTACTTTTCTGTGGCATTTGAATTAATGACTGGCAAGATTATGTTGCCAAAGGCCCATCGAGTGCAATCTCGCCCCAGTGACCAGTGTTTGCTTCACCCTCAGCAGTCTCTCATGTTTTGAGAGCATCTTGCCTTTAATCAAACATGTTAAACCACCATTACATCAGGTCTTTCCTTACATACTTCTCTGCTCTGTAAGATCAAGTTCTGCCCTTAAGCATGTGTCCCTGCATTGCCTCATGACAGATGGTTTTCTGCGGCATTCTGCATACTCAGCCTTGGTTGTACCTGCTCAGCTTCTACCACAACACAGTCCCAAAGTTATGATTTTCTTTCAAGAGAGTTTATTTTTCTTTATTAAAAGCAAATATAATTGGGGCTTTTGAAATCTGAAGGACTACATGGTAGGCCGACAGGAAACAGTACTGCTTTCCAAATTTAATATTCTTTAATGTGTTTGTTAACAGAACACTGACATCTGCTTAATGCTTTTTTTACAAGAATCTCTCAGATCTCCCCTTATGTATTTCTTACCAACCTCAACTATCAGCTTTTGCATTTACAAAACAGAACATGAAATAACAATGCAGCTTAAAGTTCCAGAGCTAAAATCTTGCATAAACTTTTTTCATTGTTATTATTTTGGAAAGTGCATCTGCTCTTTCAAAAAACTTTTAATCATGGTGATCTCATACACTGAGCTACTGTTTAAACAAAAGCCACCCATTTACTGTAAAGCTACAAAGCAGAGAAAAAAGCAATGAACTAAGGGATAGATAGTTAATACATAGCTGTCCTCTTCATGCCAACACTGCCAGCAAAGCTCTAGTGCAAATCAGATGCCTCACTGGAGAGAATGTTTGGCAGCCTAATAAGAAACAGCAGCAACTCAAGTGTTTTCTGAACCTCACTTACAAAAGTAGTCTCACGTACTGTAAACTCTCACTTGTTATTTTTAACCCTTGGGCTCCCATGTATTGTTTTCATTTTGTCAAAGCAAAGGAATGTGAGAGAGATGTCTATTAGACTCCTTCACTCAGCCCGAGGGTTAATTACTCAGTTTCGTAGACATTTAAAAATATTATGTTACCTCTAACGGCAAAATTGATAGAAGCTTGTTTCAGGCTCACTTTATGTCATTATGGCAGATTAAATTAACTAATCATAAATTATGCTGGCTAAAGTACATTTGCTACTCACTAAACCCACAGCAGGAAGGGAAGGGGTTCTTTTCTGAATAAAAAGTAAAAGCCACGTGGCAAATTAAAGTCTTTTTCAAACCAATAAACATACATTCAAGCAACAAAAGCTGGAAGCATTCCAAAGATGGCAGCAACAGATTTTGAAGACCCTGGCAGCAGTCTAACACTGAACTTGTAGCTGCTGCAGAAAGACATCAACACTGCAATACTGCAGGGGTATATCCACAGATCAAAAAAGAGTAAAGACAGTCCATTAAAGAATAAAGAAGGTCAAACAAAGAAGAATAAGCGTGCTTACATTATTATTAGAGGTCTTTGAATACCAATATGGCATAAGAGGTGCATGCTTGCAGCCTCTATTTCCAATGTCACCTGCCATTTTCTGTTCAAAGGGGCTGAATGCACCATTTCTGTCTGCTTCCAAGGAAAGGAAGGGCGTATACATCACTGATCTAGAAGACAATATAGATTTTACAGTGATCCTCTTGTTACCTTCTGTATTGCAGGATGCAGATGTGAAAGCTGATACCATGTCAGTATGACTGAATCCAACAGGGCATAGACAACTGAAGTTAGAGAAGTGCGGGAGGAATGGACAGAAAACACAGGCCTTCGAGACATCTTTGATGCAGTATAAAGTGTTGAGTCCCTATCAGTAAATTCACAGTAGATCAGCTCAATCAATTGCATTAAATAAGGATTTTCTTTCTTTTGGAAGAAAATAAGGAAGTGCAGTATTATATTGTATTACATCTGGACTCGCCTATGCAGTTATCAGTTAAAAAGCAGAATGTTATTTTGGGATGACCAGATAGCTTGCCTCTGTCTAGGAAACAAACTTTGCTGAATACCTCCAAAACGAGTTCAAGAAAGAAGATCAGCCTCCCAGTGACCATGTAAAGAAATTATTGACCATCTATTATGTTCTATTATGATGTATTATGTTCCTTCAGGTATCACAGAGCCATGTGAAGCTTTGGGGGAATCCAAACAGCCTAACCTTGTTTAAAGTGTGAACTTTCAACATATAAAGTCTTCTGGAAAGGTGTAGCACTCTATTCACCTGTTCCCAAGTTCCTTGAAGCAGGTGACACAATTAGTACCATCTGAATCCTTTTCCCTCATGTTTCCCTCCCATTTCACGTTCTCTGAACAATATTCCCCAAACCACCTTCCATGCATGATGCATACAGCTACCAAAAAAAAGTCAGAAAAAGTCAGAAATACAGCTAAACAAGAATTTAGAGGAAAGAAGCAAGAAAGGGAATTGTGTCCCTCACCAACATGCAGAAGGCAATGATGAGGTTTAGTCCTGCAGTGAAAAAATTCTAAAAACTTCCTCTGAAAATAAAAGAAATCTTAGATCATTATCAGTCACTGGATAACCTATTTTAAGCCCATCACAGCCAGTGCGCTGTTCTCATGTTGCTAATTAAAAATGATAGATTCATCAATTAATCTCTCTTCCTGTCCCCTAGTAGTGGTATGAGATTTTTCAAAGGGACAAATAGTAGCTACCTACAAGTATCACTTCAGCCCTGAAAACTTGTGCCTTTGTCAACGTGAACCCGACCTTGTCTCTTTACGCTGTGAAATGACAAAAAGAAAACCATAGGAAACTTTGCCACCCTGAAAAACACAACAGATTTATAATTTGGGAATAATCTTATCCTCTGTACAATGAATAATGCTACATAAATCCTTGCCGGGCTCCAGTCCGAACTTGCTTTTTGATTGATGAATAAGCCACTGTTAAATTTGGCAGAGAGAGATGTCCTAAGCTTAGACTCTTGATTGAAACTCAATTGCAATACTTACTATAGAGCAGTCAGAGACACTCCACTATTTAGGAAAGAAGCAAGGAAGGCAATCTATTTTTATTCACATTGAAATGGAGACAAAGATAAAGGTCCTGCCATTAGCTTAGTGAAGTGCCAGTCACATAAAGCAAGCCAACGAAATGGGTTATCTTTTCCCCTTTCAATATATGTATTGCCGGGCAGTGAAACAGAATTGGGGTGTACAAGGTTAACAAGCCAGCATCATGTTATGAAGCAAGCGATAAAATTGTCTTATAGTTCTTAACTCTGACCTGTTCCAGCGAAAAGCTGCCAAGCAGAATTATGTCATCCTGAACATCTCTCTCAAACTGTTCAATATATGAAGGAATCACTTCATCTTCAAGCTCCCTGTGAAGGTCACGTGCCTTACTGGAGCTGACAGGCATCACGGAGTCCGGAAAATCTTCACTGGCTGCACACGCTGCTTGAAACAAAAGTGGCAGATTATCTCTTAGCAAATGGGAGTCGATCCCCTGGTTAGTACCTTCTCAGTTAACATGTTTGGTCCACCAACATTTTAAGACTACAATTCATGCCATAAAATGAACAGTAATGAATAACAGCAGCAGAACAACTGGCAGATTCCAAGAGCCAGTACCAGGAAAACACTCTTCAAGAGCAACGTCTGTATACAGGGACAAATTTAGCGGATGCAGCTTGTTCCTTAAATAATTTTTAAAAGGGATGCTCTGCATTTCCACAGTCACTTTGCTCCCCTGTAAATCTTAAAGGAATTGGGATTTGGAAAGACTTGGACTTTCACACCTGAGGAAAAGTAGGAATCACTGCAATTGAAAGGGAGTTTTAGGCGTAGCCACACTGAGCATTTCATCTTCCTCCCACTCACCCTGGAGGATCGCATTCCTCCCCCAGGTGTGTGCACACAGGTCCTGCCTAATTAATTGGGTCCACTTCTGCTCTCACCCACATCGTTCCCCTGATTTCACTGCAGTGACATATGCAGAAACAAAGGGTACATGCTGCACATAAAGAAAAATAAATCCCATTCATAAAGTCAACCTTAAAAAGAAGCTATGTCCTTTTTTCAGTTTAATTCATCATGCTATGTGAAAAAATATATCTTCTTATTGATATCTGCTACAGTACTAATACTAGTTTGGGTCATAAATAAAGATGACTATTTTTGTTCATTTGTCCACATTAGGGTCACCAAGAAATGACAGCTATCAGGTTGTCCACATCTGACTTTATCTTTCTTGCCTCATATTTCGGTGTTTAAGTGCAAGTTTTTATAGTTCTCTGTGCCTTTTTCTGCAAGAAACTGCCATATCTAGTTATTTGTTTTTCTCTTTGTCCATCCTAAGACATGAAAGCAGTTAAAAGATTTTTTTTTTCTTACTCCTCTTTGAAGTCTCTCATTCTCTAATGAAGACCAGGAAAGGAAAGATAAAACTAAGGCTATTAAAATTTTCGGTTTTGCTCACTACTCATTGTTTAATGACTTTAATTGTTGAGCCTCCCGAGTACTTAAATCACCTCAGTGCCACCAACACACAGGAAGTAGGGTGGGTGTTTTTTATTTAATTACAACAGGATATAATTCCAAATCATGTTGGGGGAAGTGTACAGTAGATATAAACAACCCAAACCATTACCTTAGGGTACACAATCTCTTCATGTACCGTCTCACAAACCTAATGAAAAGTGATTTGACCTACAACTTTTAACTGCAAAACAAAAACAATATTTACATTTAAATTTATTGTAACATTAAGGGTTTGGCTAGGAGAGAGAAAATCCAGGAAGCTCTGGAAAAGGACACATTGCCAACAGCAGAAGATGGAGCATCGCTGGTTCCCCTTGATACTGTGTTGTACACAATGGGCCATATACTCAGCTGGTATAAATCAGCTGCTTTACTGCCTGCACAGAAGCAGTGCAAGTTTACATCCTGGGAAGACTGTGCATTCCTACCTCAGGATCCTCAGGGTGTGGAAAGATAGTCCTTATATATTAAAAAAGGGAATAAAAACATTCATTTCACAAAGACAACCATGCAGTGATTCATCAAAATATCCTTTTTCTTTTTTGTGTTCATTATTTTTGTGAGGAATTGCATCAAATGAACTCAGTTTTGGTGAAAGACACTGGGCTTATTAGCACGTTTTGTGGAAAAAGAGCAAAAGAAGAGAAAGAACATTTTCAAAAGCCCTTTTGAGGGAAATAACTGCTAAAAATACAGAGATAAATTGTGGTTCAGATTTGAAAAATATTTGATGAAAAGATACATATGTTCATTTCAGCACACTTGGAAAAACTGTTCATTTGGCTGAGCTGTAGATAGGGAGAGAACAGGGTTGTTCAGCTGGTCTATTCCTTCCACGCTGGCATTGTAAAGAGACCTCTGAAGCTCCATCACCATCAGGCAGGTTGCTCCTTCTCTGAACTGGAGAGGTTAGAGGCTTGAGCTGCTGCCCTGGAGCAACGCTTGACCAAAACGAAGCCTTCACCTCCTCACTGTGCAGAAGTAGCCATGGCATTAAAAATGTTACTACTTCATACACACAGGACAAAATGTCTGAATATTTACAAGTTGATAGATTGATAAACTAATTAAAAACTGGCTGATTCAAGTTGTTAGCATCTGCATCAAACTTTTAATTGCTTTGGCCATACTTAGCACTCCAAGTCATACTTTTCACATAGTTTAAATCATTTCTTCTCCTTCTTACAGGCTATATTTGCAGATACTGTGGTGTAATTAAAACAATCTCTCTGGTATTAGCTTGGCTGCTTGTAACTTCATTTACTCATGCATTTGTCCATCAGGTAGCCGTGGTTTACATACTGAGATGAGAATTTAAAGGATAGGTTCATGAGCAGACTACACCACAGCATAGGTTTGAATGTATAAAGCAGCTATAAACTCCACATGGTAAATGCATTTTGGCTGCCTGGTTTTAGAAGACTCTGTGTATAAATTGTAGCTAAAATAATACATCACCAAAGGTTCACGCATCATTTTCTGTCTGGTTTGGGCCAGGCTGGAGTAGCTCAAGCTGGTACAGGCTATGGAGCGGCTTGTGCCAGCAGGGGCGGTGAGATGGCTCATGGGAGGTGAGCAGCTCAACTAAAATGCTGCAAAATATTGCACCTCAATTTTTTGGTTGTTACCAAAGAATAATATAATAGACATTTCTTTTTATGGTATTCACCTAGCATCATTTTAGATGTGTGTGGATCACAATCTTACGTTGTTTGAGAGATTTTATGCGTGGGTAAATTATATACAGTCTACACCTTTCTCTAAAAAACAAACCACCAATGCTGCCTTTTAAGTTGCCTTATAATACAAACTAACACACGTACCACAGGAGTGACCAACAGGTTACTCAGCGACAAAATGCTTTAAATATACAATTATATAAATTCTGAGCCATGTTCTTTCCTTTCCTTTGGGGATCATCTATTAATTAGGACTGAATGACTACGTGATTTTTCAGCTCAGTGGTCAAATGAAGAAAAGAAGCAGTTCTGTAAGAGTGGAACCAAATGAATTCTAGTTTTCTATGGGGTTTCTGAAGTCTAATAAGGGTCAAACTCCCATATTAGCTTTTCCCTCCAGTGGAGACATTAATAATGCTTGTCTGCTCTGCTCAGCTGCCCACTTCCATAAAACTGGTAGGGAAGTCAGACCTGTGAGACTTGCTCTCTGTTAAAAGAAAAGGGTTTGGAAGCAAATAACAGGTTCAAAATTTGGGAGGGAGAAACACAGACAGGCAGAAACACATACAGCCCGATATGTGCACACAGGGGTGGAGACTGCACAAGCCTCTCTTCCTCAGGAGAATCTTGCTCTTTTCTGGATTTTGTTTACCCAAGCCAGGTGAAGTAAAAAATTCAGCTAGGATGGGGAGCAACATTCACCCGTGGGACTAGCTCTGAGACCCATCATGGCACTTTTAAGAAACAAAAGCACTGAAGCACCACTCGAGACACAGGACAGCAGCGGGTTGCGATGTCTCTGCTCCTTGCTGCCCTCATGCCTACACAGGGGTCCTGATGTGCTCCTGACATCCCAGAGTGCAAGATACATGTTAATGCATTTGCTTGCCCCTGAGTTGAACCAGTGAACTGACAGCTCAGCAACCTCAGTGCGAGATCACCGTCCACAGAGCGCACCGCATACGTTCGAGTGGCTTTGGGTGGATGAGAGATTTGAACCTGTCTCACACCCCACATAACCAAAGAGTAATAAGAGCATTTTGCCTCTCACGGTGGTTTGATAAAACTAGTTGGAGAAAAAGACATTTTTAGTTCAAACATACCTGGTGAGTTTAAATTATAAACATCTGGGGAAGTAGTGAAACCTTATTTCTCTGTAACTATTCTATTTGCTACAATCCTTTGTAAAGCCTGTTTGTCTTAACAATATTCACTAATATTATTTGTAACATAATATAAAGTTTCAGGGCACCTATATGAAAGAAAGAGTAACCACTGATGGATGGGAAAGGCTTCCTCTTTACTCCCTGGTTCCCTTGTTTAAAAGTGAACAAATACACATTCACCTTTAGCCATGAAAAAAGTAATGGTCAAGTCTAACTCAATTGTCCAAGAACCTTCTAGAGCCAAAGGAAAGAGAAGAACTGCTTCCAGGGTGTCTAATCAGGTAAGACATGCCCGTGTGAAGTGGGCTGAACCACTGCACAGAAGTGCTTCTTTCTCCTTGTCCCGCCACTTTGCATGAGCCCCAGAAGATATCTTTCCAAAAGCTAATGGCAATGTTACTGGACCCCATCCTAGGGCAGCCTGTAAAAGGACATCACAACATTTTCCTTAGTCATACACGGTTATTTAGATGATAAAGCTATTGAAGACCACGAAATGCTATAAAAGTTAGATGGGGACTGCATAAGTACCACAGAGAGACATCCCATGGCAATCTTTCCTAGAGAAATAATGTTGACTTCTCAGTCAAACATAGCTTTATTTTAATCTATGTTGCTGCAGGATAAAAGCAACAATCAACCTGCAGCACTGCAATAATCCTCATCAGTAATGTGGAGCTCTATGTTAACATGCAACAATAGAGGGCTTGCTAATAATTCGCTAAAGGTTTTTGCTTAAACTATCTGCATGAATTTAGCTGTGATCGTTGTACTTCCTTTCCCTTGCATTGAAAATGAGACAAAATGGGTTTCAAAGATGTTACTGATATGACCAGTGCCAGTTCAAGGGATTTTGCAACCCTAGGCAAACAAAAATATTTGCCTCTTCTAGAACAAAGTTGCTCACAAACTAATAGCCAAGAAACACATTGCAGCTCCTGGAACTCCAGTGCTGTAGACAGCCACCTGCTCTGTCTCTCTGTCAGAGTAGGTCCTGGGTATAACCAAAATATAACAGGAAACCTCATACAGATAACATAGAACAGAAAATACCTTTGCACAAAAGACCTCTGCTGAACAGGAAGGGAAGGTGAGTGGGATACCCAGAAATATGAGGGCACCCCTGCACTGGGGCTTGTTCATATGTCACTTCTCCTAGGACACGCACCTCGTGTAAAGGCTGTGATTGAGCATGGAAGCAATGACATTTCCAGTCTTCAGTCCTATAGGTGGAATTTAACATGCAATGAAGCAGCCTAGAGAAAGCACGCCACTTGAGTTACACTTAAAACCACACAAACATTACTCAAAACAAAAACATTTGGGGAAAAAGATCTTAGAGGCTCACATTAAAGTCAATGTCCTTTTTGCTTCTGAGTTCAAGGGGATGGATTACTCACTCTCCTCCCCACACCCAGACTCAAAAGAGTTTTATTTTTCTTTATGCAAATAATTTTGTTATTTACCTTGGAAGTCCAGCATCTTGTTTTCTTCATCTAGAACCTTCATCAGTTTGTCATAAAGTATTTGCTCATCAAATTTCACAGGATCTTAAAAAGAAAACAAACAGCGAAATATCTCTTTTTTCTTCCAGTAGTATTTCAGGAAACACTACTTTAAACTATAAAGAAAGATATTCAAACACAAAAGTTAAGAAACCATTTGACACTTAAAAACAGTTTTCATAGTTGTGCTGGGTTGACCCTGGCCTGGACGCCAGGTGTTCACCAAGCCTCTCTATCC
The DNA here is from genome assembly GCF_000708025.1 of Charadrius vociferus. Classification (NCBI taxonomy): domain Eukaryota; kingdom Metazoa; phylum Chordata; class Aves; order Charadriiformes; family Charadriidae; genus Charadrius; species Charadrius vociferus. The sequence goes on from NW_009648440.1 coordinate 2,509,208, forward strand.
CTCCCCTTGTGTCCCACAGCTGGACAGGGGAGAGAAAAGACTCGTGGGTTGAGACAAGGACAGGGAGAGCTCGCTCACTAATTACCTTCATGGGCAAAATAGACTCAACTTGGGGAAATTAATTTAATTTATTACCAAATAGAAGTCAGAGTAGGGTAATGAGAAATAAAACCCAAATCTTAAAACACGTTCCCCGCACCCCTCCCTTCTCCCCCAGCTCAACTTCACTCCCAATTGTCTCTAACTGCTCTCCCTGTGCAGTGCAGGGTGATGGGGAATGGGGGTTGTGATTAGTTCGTCACATGTTGCCTCTGCCACTCCTTCCTCCTCAGGGGGAGGACTCCTCACACTCTTCCTCTGCTCCATCGTGGAGTCCCTCCCACGCAAGACAGTCCTCCGTGAACTTCTTCCCACAGGCCACAGTTCATGAACTGCTCCAGCCTGGGTTGTTTCCACATGTCCTTTCCAGAGGGCGCAGTCCTCCAGGAACAGACTGCTCCAACACGGGGCCCCCATGGGGACACAAGTCCTGCAAGCAAACCTGTTCCAGCGTGGGGTCCTCTCCTCATGGGTCCACAGGTCCTGCCAGGATTCTGCTCCAACACAGGCTTCCCATGGGGTCACAGCCTCCTTTGGGCATCCACCTGCTCTGGCATGGGGTCCTCCACAGGCTGCAGGTGGATATCTGCTCCATCATGGACCTCCATGGGCTGCACGGGGACAGCCTGCCTCACCATGTTCTTCACCACAGGCTTCAGGGGAATCTCATCTCTGGCTCTTGGAGCACTTTCTCTCCCTCCTTCTTCACTGACCTTAGTCTCTGCGGAGTTGTTTCTTTCACATATTCTCACTCCTCTCCTCTGGATTCTGTTGTGGAGCAATTTTTTCCCCTTCTTAAATATGTTATCGCAGAGGTGTTACCACCATCGCTGATGGGCTCGGCCCTGGCCAGCAGTGGGTCCTTCTTGGAGCCAGCTGACATTGGTTCTGTTGGACATGGAGGAATTTTCTGGCAGCTTCTCACAGAAGGCACCTCTGCAGCCCCCCTGCTACCAAAACCTTGCCACACAAACCCAATACAGTAGGCGCTAGTTTCATAGCAGAGTTGACTATCATTTTCTTCTGAGTTAAGAAAGGCAATTTAGAATAAAAAAAAAACCATAATATACTTTCAAAGGGTGAGGAATATTATATCTTGATCTGTTTGAAACTGGTTTAATAATTCTGCAAATAGATTTGTTGAAATCTATATTTCCATTCAAATTGCCAGATGAATTCTGTTTGACTCATAATAAAAATCTTAATAAAAATGTGATTTTGGATCTTTATTAGAAATTTTACCTTGCTGTCTATAATATGAACATATTATCTAGTATAAGTAGTCATTACAGCACACTATGAATTTTGATCTTGTGGCTGGTTAGTCATTCAAATTCCCAGTAACATATGCAGATTTTTGAAAGGAGCAAGGGTCACAAAGACATACATGTACCTTTTTCCATGACACTTAAAAATCACTTCAGGTGTCTATATTCAAGGGAGAAATGACCAGTTGAGACTATCTTCTCTTCAGATCTCCCAGAATTCTCTAAGCTGTCAGTGAAGGCAGGCAGGTGGAAAACTAAAGAAATGCATACAAGGTAGGTGAATTGAAGTACAGGTACAAGTGACCTTGGGTGGCTTTTTTAAGCATTTGATAGAATCTCAAAAGAATAAATTATCTTTACCATGACATTTCAGAGCCAAGTTTTTCAGTTACATCAAGAATTCAAAAAGGGAGGCTTCTGCAAACCTCTTCTGCAAGAGCAGAATCTTTTACATTTCTTTTAGCACATAAAATTGAAATGTTCCCTTGGCAGGGGGGAGGGGAAGCAAATCTATAGTGGGATGTTGTTTGTTCTCAGGGCATTATCAACTCAGACAAATTTCCAGAACAAATTTAATTTATCAAATATAGAAAAGATAATTGCTAATATCTTAATTTTCACAGAACAACCCATTAAAGAATCCTATATGATGAACACATTAAAATGATATTTAACTTTGTATAATAGAGTTAGTGGCTGAAGATTTGCTTTTCACCAGCTATTCTCTTTGGGCATTGGGCCTGACTTATCTAAGTCATAAGAGTATAACTTTAAAGTGTGCACTGATTTCTTCACCGTGTTCTACTTTTGTCTCTTGTTGATGACCAGCTGCTAGATGGAAAGAGAAGGTAGACAAATATGTTTTCCAATCAGACGATAACCATGCAGGACCAAACTTCAGTTCTGTCTGTCCTTTTAACTCCATCCACTACTTACAAATATAGTTCCACTTATTTAACAATCTTGTAAGGAAAAGGAAACCACACAATGAGCCTGGTTTGTGAGTATCACCGAATTAATCTGGGTGAGGTGGAGAGGTACCTCTGGAGGTCATCTGGTCCAGCCCCCTTGGTCAAACAGGGCTATCTAGAGCCAAGTTGCCCAGGATCATGTCCAGACGGCTTTTGAATATCTCCAAGGTGTGAGACTTGCTCTTGGTAGAGGTGTTGGTAAATATAGAGTTATAACTGCTCTGCAGATGTCAACACAACCAACCTGAGGTCAATACCATTGCTAACAGACCTTTAACAAATAAGTGTTACTCCAACATTTGAGTGACATTTTTGCTGGGGAGAAAAAGGACACTAAAGGACAGCTGTTCACATGAGGATCTCAGGTCTAGCCTGATACGCAAGTACCTAAAACCACCTCTCCACTCCCACACCTCTGGAACTGGATGGACTTTTTCAGACCATTCATCTGTTGCAGATTTTTTTAAAAAAAAAAGTATATTTTAAAAAACCCAAAACCAACAACAAACAAAAAAGACCAAAAAAACAACTAAGGTTAAGTATGTATCACTCAGCCTTCTCAACACAGGCAAGGGAATATTTTGCAGGCAAGAGAACATTTTCTCACAATGAAAACTGTACTTCCACATGTCCCATATGTCACCACTCTATCCATACAAGTTTTTAGGCACACACGCACAGATACAGAAATCTAATCCGCTTTTCATTCTATGGTTACGAAGCAGTCATGACTCATGTAGCCTATTCATAAGATGAATGAAGGCAGTACCTACAGAAAGACAATCTTTCACTTAAAAACTCTGAGCCAAAAGTTGACTTCCAAGGTATTACATTGCTGTCCTACACAATGAATGGTGAAATTATAGGGGTTAGATGTAACTTACCCTTGATAAAACTTGGGGTTTTTTTCACCAGTACACATAAATTCAAGTTACTGTCATGCATTAGAGTCTATTTTTCTCAGTCACACAAGGTTTTGCCTCAAAATTTTAAATCTCCACGTCTACTCAAAATAAGTTTCTCATGAATTTCAGAAGTGACCTACTTTGAGACCCTTAATAGTAGACAATTCTTTTTTTTAGATTTGACTGCAACAGTGTGTCTAGAGAGGTTCTGCAGTACAAGTAAGCACAAGGTTTAAAAAAGCGAAGGGCTAGGAAGGTAACACAGGAGAATTGGGTCTTGCGTGCTATCGGGTTGTTAGTGCTTAACAACAGGAGCTGGGCCAAAGCATTCAGTGCATAGCTAAGCACTTCATTACCACGATGATGTTCTTACTTAAGTCCATGCAAATTCAGGCAGGCCCGTTCCCACCCTTTTTTATCTAAAAGCCACGACAGCGAAGGAGAATTTCCTCTGCTCACAGCAAAAGACAATACCCTCCTGGTTCATCTCTCTCATACCTATGCACAGCTTCTGTTCTCCCAGCTCTGCAGTCACACCCTCCCAACTCCTCGCTCTTGCCCACAGACAGCAAAGCTAAATATCTCAGCTAAACTGGCAAAAAGAAAACCAAAAAAGCCTCCTTGTGTGCTGGGAACTTTTACAGATTCTGGGGTTCCCTTCTGTTAGGCAAACACGCATTCAGCTCCGTAATAAAATTGCTCTCCAAGAAGGATTTTGGGAGGAGGGCTGCAAAAGAGCTACAGCTTAGTACTCAGTTCCGGACAAACTTCATTAATTAAAGAAAACACAGTGTAGACAATGTTCTCAGGCAATGCTTCATTTTGCTACAGTAGTGGAGGGAATACAGCACAGCCTCACTTTTACCCATCCACTATCTCACTGTCCTTGATCAAAGACTATGCATACTACCTATCATGTTCAGAGTGGGTAAGGCTTATAATTTAAATTGTAAACCTCAATATTTAAATAGAACTGCATATGTGATCTTTGTCACCTCATTTTCATGAATGGAAAAGAATATTCTGACACCAAAATTACATACTTAATTCTGCCTCACCTTCTTCACTGACCTCCATCCCACACTGCCTTGGGTTTATTTCCTCATCCATCAACGGGTCAAAGTAATTTCTGCTGTATTCATTTCCTGTGGAAAGCACATGAAGTAAGGGTCAGCGATTATTAGAAGCACATGAACCAAAATGTTAATTTTGAAATCGACACCAGCAAGCAAAGGGGCATTTTTTGCTACTTTATAAGCTTAATTTTTTTAACAATTCCTCTAAGCCTACTAGTACTGCAATTATCATCTTGTGAAAGGTCAGAAAAGGTAATTCTGGAAACAAGTGCACTTTATGTTACTTTTGCTCAGGAACTAATGAGAAAAATTCTCAAATTTAGATGATGGAAAGATAAGAAAAATTTAAAAAATCCAGCATTCCTAACATAAGCCAAATTATTCTTGAAACACATTTACAAGTGAATTACCCATGCTGCAGAGGAATTTGTGTTTCACAGCTGACCCCTCCAATTTCAACAGTTTTAAATTTCACCACTGAGGTTTCAACGTCTGGTGCATCTTTAATACTGTATTCAACCAGAGAAGTGTTTAATTACAGAGGACATACTAGAATACTGCCTCATTAATCTGAATAGCAATTATATTCAGTTGGGCTAGGTAACTAATCAAAGATTTTGATGGGGTAAGACCACTCATTTTATCACTTTCCATTTCAACAGCTAGTTTTATCTGCTCTTTAGAAACTAATCAAGTTTACCAAAAAAAGTCATTTGTTAGACTTATCAAGGGATAATGCAGCATCTAGCTGCCTAGAGGAACTCCCAGTAAAAGCCAGAAGAATTTTTTTTACATGAGGGGTGAAGGAGGGCTTTTTCCTCAAAATGTGTCCTCCCTTCAGCCGAAGTGCTACATTCTATTAAAATCATCCTAACGTTCATTGGGTTTGCAAATACAGTAAGTTATTACTAAACAGAGAAAAGGTAAAATAATTAAGTCCGTAACAAATTTTAAAATTGTTTCAATAGACACAGATCTATATCCTGGAAAATACAGAAGGGCTAAATGTACGAGGGGGTTAATTCATCCAAGATACACTATAGTAGTCTACAGTGTATTTGTTTTAGGATCAAAAATAATCCAAGCAGCAGCTCCTTTTCAGAGACTAAATGAAACTTTGATATGAAACTAGGTTTAATTTATATTTCTGGACTGGCACATTTTGACTGTCAGTCTCTGTTCCTTCAATGTAGTAAGTACAAGAACTGAAAATTTGCTTTACCTTGAGGTCTCAATAAAGAAAAAATAAATGAGTTTCATTTTTGTTACTTTATCTGTCAACAACTACTAGGCTGGTATGAATCTTGGCAGTATGTAATCAAAGTCTTATGTACTGCAATAACAGAGCCATTCTACCTTATTCACTGTAATTGTTTTTCTCTAGCACAAAGCACCGTGATGTTATATGAACACCCCTTAACATGTTGGTAAAATAATTCACCCATGTGCTAAAAAAGAAAATGATGATGCATCTCTTTATTCAGTTACTTCATAGCTGTAGATGTAAGTTGCTGGAAAGTATGTTGCAACCATATGAGCAATACTCAAGCTAGCCCATAGACTTTTTGCACAGTCCTAATATCACAACAGCTTTTATTGAATTTTAATACCCCATGTTCTTTATGCTATGGGTCTGGTGTGAAACTCTGAGGAGTAGACTTTTGGGCAACTCTTCTGGGCAGAATAATTGGCATTTAGAAGGAAGTGTCATACTATATTTGAGTCTGCAAGGCATGGAAACTATTATTCCAAAAAGAGATATGTTGACAAATACCATTAACCAGCTTGCTCTTTGGTCCTCTTTAAAAAAAAGAACCACCCTAACCCTTTTTTGAGAAGTAGGAGATATTTTATCCAGGGCTTTGGCTCTTTCAGAGCTGCACACAGCTGGAGACAAAGTTACACAGAAGTAAAAAGAACGAGGTCTGATTTCTCCAGAACCACATATGCAGGTAGAGTAGTTGGTAAACACCAGAATCACCTCTGTATTCTGATTTTGTAGACAACAAGCCATTTTAAACTGCAGGATTCCACAGAAGACTTGCGGTGAGGCTTTCTAAAGAGTCAAAATGGATTTTTGGTGGGGTTTTTGGTCTCTGTCCCCCCTTCAGCTCAACATACCTTGAAAACCGGTGTGACCAGGAGGTCTAGGCACTGGGCAGGTCCAAAGATTTTTTTGGGGCTGGGGGAAGTTGCTTTAGTTTTAAAACACAAAATTATCAATTTTAGTCAACATAACATACTGCCCAAGGCAGTTTGCTAATAACATTTTGTGAGCATGTGAATGGATTACTAATCATTTCACATTTGCTTTTGGAAATATTTGAAAGTGTATAACATGTAAATTAACAGTCCACTAAGGAATTCACATCGCTCTGCTCCATGGTATAAACACAGTAAAGTAAATGTTAATACAGAGCTTGCTTGCAGGTATTTTGAACAGCGGTGTATAGCTTGATGCTTTCAGACAGCAAGTTTCTTTGAATATCTGCTCCCATGAAGAGCTGGCCAACTTTGGAAACTTAGGTCTTTGCTTTGATCCAGAGGTTCACTCAAACCATTAGCTCAATTTGAAACTCTATTCACCACTCAAAATTGTGTTATTTCGTGTGGAAAAAACAACGAATAATTCAGGAAATCAGAGTTGAAGTGCAAAACCCCAAATTATCTATAAATTCAAATAAAAATCGGAAGAAAGGTGTTGGCACAACAGTGACCAGGTGGGAATTTATACAGTTTAATTAAAGCATGAGGAGTTGCTAATAAAATTAGCATAATCCTTGGATGCAGCCCATGGGACTGCACACATATTACTAGGACTGGATGAAACTCTAAGATGGCTTTTAAGCTAAGATGTCTGTAGTCAATTATACAGTCTATGTCCCGAGAATACCACAAAAATGGCACAACTAAGCTGCATTTCTACAGGGTCTTCTACTCCATAAAGAGATCAGATAGCCTGTATCAATATCACATCAAGGGTACAGCATGGATGACAGGTAATTAGTCCATTGTCCTTCATATCCTACTATTGATCTAGGTTTTTAGTTTAATGAAAGAATAGATAAAGCTCTGTTGGATTTGTTGTCTCCTGACCAATGTGAAAATGAAGGGATTATTAACAATCAGGCATCTGATTACAAAAAGCTTGTATAACCATTTACTGTTGCTTGTTTTCAGAGCGATGTTGGGTCTTAGGGATAAAAGCAAGAAGACGCAGAGTATGATCTGAGCAAACCTGCCTTATTAAGTAACAGCTCTCCCTTTTCAGGCAGTACAGTAGTCAACACGTCTCTACCAATGACTTGGTAGAACATTGCTGGGCACTACTAAGGTAACTCATAAAAGCCTTTTGCATAAGATAGAATAAGCCAGGCATCTTGGAAAGATGAAATTCCAATCTAAGACAGAATTTTAACCCAACGTTCTTTTGAAACAGTGATGCAGCCAGCAATGGAAAAGAGTAGTCCTCCTTTCCACACAGCTGTCTTAAAGAATTGATTTCAGCAGCAATTCCTGTTAGTGAACATCATGGTAAATACTGTCTCCGTTCAACAGAATTCAACTTATTTCCCGAGGGATACTTTTCATTTCACTTTGCAGATATGGCCCTTTGGGCAGCCAAAACGTAAGGTTCTGTGCTAGCGCATTTCCCAGTTTCTTTACAAGAAGCATACGTGAATGCGTAAGCCAAAGCAGCGTCCTGGGGTCAGACCTGAATCCCCTCTAAAAGAGGTGCCCACCTCAACTTCGCCAGCAAGAGCTAAGACTTGGGATCAGGAGGAAGGGGAGAGAAGGGTCCCACCTCCTGCATTTCCAGCTGCTTCTCTTATTCATCCTTCCTCAAGACATGGCAGGTCTTGTGACTAGCACTCCCACGCACCCGTTTTCATGATTCAGTATCTACATTGGCAAAGCTTGATATCTGCAAGTTGCTGCTTTGTAGATGCAGACCTCTGCTTCTAAACTGCACTTTTGGAAAAAAGTTATAAAGAATTATAAATAAATCAGTCAAAACAGCTACAGCATAAGAGAGGAGAAAGAAGCCTACCCCCTTAAAAAAAAATCTCACAGAATGTAGAAAAATAAAAATCATCCACCAAAACCGTATAAACAGTGAGTTCATGGACAGTGGAAAACTGACATGATTCCCAGTGAATGTATAGGTTCTTAGATGATTTAAACAATGATTTAAAACTGGAAAATAATTTAGGAAAGTTTGAAGCCTTCACAAGGAAACATTTTGAGTTTTTATTCCAAAATTTTGTGTTTCTAGATTTACTCACATCTAAATGTTATGAAGATGTTAAAAATAAAACTTTAGTTTTGAAGAACATAGTGAATTGATACGCAATCTACAAAACAACATTAACTTTCAGTTCTCATTTCAGCAAGAAAAAATAATGAATTATTATGAGTTAAACAGAAGTTATATTTTTAGTTTGGATTTTTAACTGTTATTACTGCACCATATCCATTACGTTTACCTCAGCTCGTCGCTGTTACAAATGCCTTTTATTAAATTTATGTAGGCTGATCTAGGTTACATATAGAAGCTGAATGCCTTAATTAAGGCATGTTATTACTATTTTAGATGTACATCTAGCATTAACATCTATATTATAAGTATAGCTAAACATTATCTATATTATTTTAGATGTAGATCTAAAATAAGATTCCTGGGAAGCATAAAGTTATTCCAGATTATCACCAAATACATGGAGGGGTAGAGTGTTTTACATAGAGCTTCAAATTTTCATGAGTACTAGACAGAATTCAATTAAAATTATGTATTAATGGCATCCTCAAACTGAAGAGCATTAAGCAAGTGATTGGACAGTAGATTATATCTTGAAAACATAGCTTGTTAAATACTACCATCAACGGGTGACTTCTCAATTTTAAAAAAGTTTTAAAGGTATCATATGTCATTTTCCTTATCCTCAGTGGAGACCGTAGATAATGAGTAAACCACATAACTGCATCTTATGTTTATATTACAAGCCTTGAATAAACTCACTTGTCAGCTTTGACAGGACGCTGGCAAAGGGGCAGTTCAGGAGCCTGAGAAGTACAGACTGTGCTGCACCTTTCACAACACCTGAAAAACGCCACACCGCACTCAGGGCACCAGTTTTATTTTTTCCCCCCACTCCACTCCTGGAAGACTTACCACGTCACAGACTGTGCTGCGCCTTTCACAACACCTGAAAAATGCCACACCGCACTCACGGCACCAGTTTTATTTTTCCCCTCACTCCACTCCTGGAAGACTTACCACGTTACTGCAGTTTAAGCAAAGGTATAGTATTGGAATTGTTTCTTTCTCTCTTTTTTTTTTTTTTTTTTCCCCTGCAGGCAATGGAGGGCACTGTGCCAAGGGACGCCAGTGCAAGACCTGCTGCTTTTCCTGGGGAAATGCTGTTGGTCGAAGGCGTGAGAAAAAGATTTACTGATGATGACGGAGTTCATTTAGGAACGCTATTAGATAACGTGACGCATGTCAATGGGGAAAATAGATACCAAGAGCTCGAAGGCTGGCAGGCTTAGCAGGTCCCACACTATTCCAAGTGAGGGAACTTGCTGAATTTCAAGGGTCTGACGGCACTATTATGAAGCAAACAATTTCCAAGTGTAATAAACTAGTCTTAAAAATATATATTCAGTCACGTTCTGAAAGAGTATTTCCCAATTATAAAATACATCCATTCTTCACAATTCTTCTCCTCCTACCTTTCACAAATTCAATTTTAGCACATTACTTAGATGAGTGGTACAGTATCCCTGTTGCTGAAATTGCATGCAATGGATCACGTTTTGCACACTACATTACACCTTGTGCCGTTCTGCTGATTTCAATTGGATTACACATTGTGTAATTCAACGCAAAATTACTTCCAATGACAACCCTTTTTATTCCTATGCATACATGGTGATCCATCATGCCCTGCATACCGGGTTTGGCATTTCCATTTCAAGTCCCTGTTGGAATCAGAAAGCATGGAACCACATACACAGAACTTGAATTATTAGATATAAACTTTGCCATTGTTTAAGGAAAAAAAAGGGTAGGGCTTTGATTCATATTTCTGGTCCCATCCTTTATGCAAATCATTTTGTCCAACACAAATTGCCAGTGTTGCAAGCTCCTATTTCCTTCACATGCAGCACAAACACAAGTTTCCAGCAGATGCCTGTGGTTTTTTGTGCTTACTGTCTCTCCAGTGGGTAACTAGCACCGCTTTGGAATGAAATTAAATTCTTTTCAAAAAGCTTCAGCCTCTAGTTCTCTGTAAACAGACTGAATTTGATGCACTTTGATATTTTTATCATCAAATTGTTATCCCACATGGTTCCTTCACAAGGCCCTTTTTTTTGCCTGCAAATTTGCGGGTCAAAGCCCTCACTCAGTTACTCACCTAAGCGACAAAGGGCTTATATTGCCCTGCCGCAGTTGAACTACCTTCAGCAGAAACTGTTCCTTAAGCAAAGTCTTCTCTCTACTTTGGATTTTGATAAGGACCAGAACAATTTTGTAGGGGGATTTTCCCTGTAGGATGCACACAGCACTGCATTAGATATAACCAACCTAGCTCTGCAGCTAGGAGGTGGTGCAGCAGAGCACCGCACAGAGACCCTAATTTGCTCCCAGAAGCAGTATAGCAATGTTAATGCCATGCTGTACCTGGGCTAATTAGAAGAATAGTTTCTGGTCTTCAGTTGAGAGAGCTTTTTTTCCTCTCTTTTTTTTTTTCCCCCCTCAAATATTGTTAATCTCTGTGGGCAAATTTATTGGAGCATGATATGAGATGTTAACAGCGCCTGTTGCAGATAAAATGGTAGAATTAATTAGAGCTTTTGATTTTAGGAGATAATCTAGTTTTGAAAAAAGATTTGTGTATTGGGGATGATGGGGGGGGAAATGAATGCTTCTTTTCATCTGGAGACAATTTTAACTTGAATCAACGTTTAGGGTCAGACTGCCTCTAGCCTTTGTACAAGTGTGCAGGATACAGGAGAACATGATTAGCCTTCCTTTCATCTTCCATGCAAAAGCAATAGAGCATCACAGTCTCTAAAGGTGTCTATGCAACTACCAGGCGTAACACAGGCCATGTAGCAGGAGTATGCTCAAAAAGCCCCATGCCTGGATCCTGCAGCTCACATGCATGGTCGGCACTGCAGCAAGATCACAGTCTAATTTGTTCTGACACATATTCCCTCTGCATGCTCAGGTTGGAGATTTTACCTATATCTTGTACGAATGTGAACAGTGCCATCCTACAGGGCTCTTCTCAGGATTAGTTGGACCAAATCTGTGTAGCTTGGTGGTTGTGGTGAACACTAAACAGTACAAACTGGTATAAGCCACTTGCACATTTCCTGATCACAACAGCTGAAGACAAAACATATTGAATGCTAAAATAGATTAACATTTGCTTTACAGGCCTACGATAAAATGTTAAGTACAGTAGTCCTGTGTTAAAGGATTGCTTGTGGCATACATCATCTCTCTGAAGTGGAGCAGCTCTGCCCCTATTCTGCCTTCAGCTGAAGACAGCATCATTCCTGGAGGTCTGGTGCTTCTGTCACGACAGCTTGCTGGAAGCCCTTTGCTGGGCAGAGACTTTACCAAGCCAGCCTAAACATTAGGGCACTCTACAATATGTTTTGGGTTTAAACACCTCTGGAGATAAAAGAAAAGCCAATACTGCCACACCTTGAGATCAGGTGCCTGGCAAATGGTAGACATAGGTTCCTGTCACTGCGGGTTTACATGATCTAACCCCAGACATTTTTGCCAGGGAAATTTGTCTATTAGACCTCCCATTGGGATGGCAAACGTGAAAATTTCTGGCAAATTCAATACTTGCTGAGGGGAGGAAAGGCAGAAGTAGTGGTTGGATTTAATCTCAAGGAAACTGAGTGCTTTCAGACACAAATAAATTGCACAATTTGGCAAAGACAAGACCACTGTTAGATGATCTTAATTTCACAAGCAATATGTGAAAGAAATGAAGGTGATAGGAGTGATCAGCAAAGAGTCAGCACAGACTCAAAAAGATAAAATGTGGTAGAAGCCACAGCAACCAATTAGCTGGCTGAAAATCAGGAGATTAATCTGAGTACATAGCCAGCCAGGTTCCCTGTATCACTATAAAACTTAACAGCAGTAGCAGGTCTTCACCATATAAGAGTCATGATGTAAAGCATACAGCAGGAAGAGTTACTCAACGGTCTGTTCCTGAACAACAGCCTACTAACGATGATACAATTTAGAATATTATCCATCATAGGAAATATGACAGTGAGAGGCACAGAATGGCCTAACAAACAGAGCAATAGACTAGGGATCAGAGGTTTTATTTCCATTCCTGTCACGGGCCTGCAGGGTGACTGCAGATAAGGCCTCACGCTCTGCCTCAGCTTCCCCACAAGCAAAGCGTGCAGGAGCCTTTGCACTTTGAGTCACAAGAACGGCCCCCACCAATCTGGCTTGAAAGGTGAAAGAGCTTCAGGAAAAAAATACCAGAAAGATTTCATCTGTTATTCAAAACAAGAATCGGTTCACAAACTCTCTTTCCTTTTTGGCACATTTCCTGTTCTCTGAAGGAAGGGAATGGAACAGCCAATATAGCACAAACGTACCTGTGAATTAAACCATTTGGGGGCAGATGCAGGCAAGTTGCATTATCATGGACCTCTGCACTGGCTATTTAATCCTCAAGCGACGTGTGTTCTGCAGAGCAGCCTCCTGTGCAGACATAGCCAAATTCCACGAACAGGTTTTTAAGGCTGTCTTGAACACACAGCCGACTATTCACGCTCCTTCCCGGTATCCTTAGCATGGAGGTGTGTGAGAAGGCATCTCTCAAAAGTAGGTGGAGGTTTTCATAGAGAACACTTCCCTCCAGCAATTGCTGACAGAGGAACAGGCTGTGACACTGTTGCAAGATGGAGGAAATGATAGCAACCCCTGTAGCTATTATTTGCTGCCATTAACGACATGGGCGATGGGTGGAAAGATAATGGAAAGGCAATGCCATCTCCCTGCCCTGCCTTCAAGTGCATAGCCTGAAAATCCAGCCTGATGTTTATATAGCGTTTTCAACCTGTAATCTGCTAAATGCTGCGATTAAATAATTGTGCTTAAGGTTATAACTGCTTTTAAATTGTACAGTTTAACACCAAGCGTTAAAATTGACAAATGCCATTCCCCATTGAGTAAGTAACCGAACCTAAGCCTGGGGCTGAGCGCTGGAAGAGCACCCAATGGTTGCAGAGGGGAGGAAACCCAAAAAGGAAGAGTATTTTACTGGCATCTGGGGAAGAAAAGGGGAGAAAAGCAAGTGAGCAGTGGAGGGGCTTAAAACATGTTTATTTCACGTAGGCTGTGTTTTTACGCTTGACAAGCATTTCCTTTAAGGTAAGGAAGTCTGGCACAAGGTGGAAAAAGGACTGTCATTTCACTGGCATAGCAAAGTTTGGTGCAACAAGCCACGCTGGTGTGTCAGGGCAACCCCCACCCACCCTACCCCAGAGAAACAGGTTCCAGTGTGGGGTGCAAGTCTTGCCTCCCAGGGTAAAAATAAGTAGACTTCTCTGCTAAAATGTCTCTTGTGAACTGCACACTGGCTCCCAAGAGCTGAGGGGCAGGAAAGGAAGCTGTGGAAGAGTTTCCGCTATGGTGTAGGGTGGTGATAGTTTTTAAACACCGCAAGTGTTCTCGCTACGAGCTCAAATGACAGCAGCTGTGCAAAGCAGCCATGAACATGGAGCAAAGCAAAGGAAGGCTGGCTCAAGGAACTGACCCTGTGGGCTCTGGCAGTTCCAAACCACAACAGATTGCCACAAGAAGGGGTAAGTTACCTGTAAGACCTAGTCTTCACTAAGGACTGTGAAATACGACCATTTATACGTTACTACACTCATGTGATACCTCACTTACCTATGCACAGTTGGTTTTTCCCTTTCCCTCTTTAACAAAGTATTGTTACATGGAAATAGGTAGAATTAGCTTGTGAGGTACTGGAAAGTTTCGTTCATTTTTTTTCCCAGGTTTCTGGACAGGCTTGAAGCTGTAGTTTTATTAGCAGCCCTTGATAAGTTTGCACTGGCCTCTGCAACTGCCAAACAAGTCCTGACAAAAGTTAGACTAAGAATAAATAAATGCAAGGTTGGACCAGATGATCTCTAGAGGTCTCTTCCAATCTAGACTTTTTATGATGGTATAAATGGATGATTATTTTTTTTAATAGCCGCGTGACTTAGAGGCAGAGCTACACGAATAACTGATCTTTTGGTTAACTGGATGAACAGAAGGTCAAGGAGGGAGACAGAGTGTTGGGAAACAAAATTTTCCAACTCCCAGCAAGCTTTCCTCTCCCATTACAAAAACACTTAGCAGTGTATCAAGGCATTGCATTCCAGGCAAAATGTAACAATTTCTGCTCCTTTCACAAAGATTATATTCAGTTAGGGTTTTTTGAACAAAATGCTACTTAGGATGAAAAATCAAAATGTTTAAAAACACATTTCAGGCTTTTAAAAAAATGTGTTGTTTTCTTGAGGGAACTATTCATGAATTTCTGAAGAGGCGACTGAAAGCATGGATAGTCTCCAGCGAGCCTGACTTCATTTTTTGCCAGATAGACTGTTTCATTAAAAAACAATCAATCCCTTTGTCTGCTTAATCACTGTTCTGACAGGCTGCAAAGGAAAGACGAAGAATTCCTGCTCCGTGCGGTGCTACACAGAGTCACATGAAGGCTAAATGGAAAGCCAAACCTAATTTTGCAAGGGGCCATTAGCAGCCGAGGGCTCTCCAGTCCCACAAGAATAAAATCTTAACACAACAAGGTCCAAAGTTGTAAAAGCGAATGCCTGAAGTTCTGCCCACCAGCCTGCACTTACCCATCTAAATACCTGGGCTGATACACAGGGGTACTTAGCAAGCAGCATCACCACTTGTGAGTTAACGGGAAACGCTGGGTGATCAGGACTTTTCAAAGTCATATCATTTTCTTTGGTATCTTGGGAGGTCTTGGACCTTGGATGCACATTTACATATTCATGGATGCACACAGTCCACTTGAAGTTAATGAGACCATACAGTCCAATAAGGTAAAAAAATTTTTATGGGTATTTAGGGAAGATTTTAAGTCTGACCGCAGGCACTTTTGCTTTTACATTAAATCTTGGCCCAGGATTTTTCTCATATAGCTCACAAGATGTCTTTACATGCTTTTCCTCACCTTTTTTTTTCCTCACTGGATCACTAAGTAAAAATAAACCTTTGTCGTAACATTCAGCAGTAATAATTGAAAAATAGAGTAATTAAACAATAGAGTAATTAAACAATAGGTTAAAAGATATCAAACCTCTGCAAAAGGAAAACTAGCATCAGTAAAGATCCTTATAGTCTGTTTGAATGAGCCTAAATGATAAACAGAGATTGCTTCCTAAGGCAGCGCCTCTTTTAGGTGCTGCATCAAAGCTGAGCTTAAAAGCCAGGATCGCTCCCCTTGAAAAGCCGCGCGAACAGGACTCTTTGCTCCAAGTACTGAGCAACACTCGCTGAAAAAAATAACAAAACATGAAGCAGAGGCAAGATGCTGATTGACTGAGGGCATATGGGAGACCTAAGGACAACAATCAATCATGGATCTGTAAGCTGTTTAAAACTACTCAATGCTCGGGAGCCAGCGAGGGAGCAGCATCTGTGCACTCGGACCAGCTGTGGTGCCTCCGAAACCCAACCCGCCACAAATTAGGGGGAAGCGCTGCCATGAGAGCCTGCTCCCTGTGCACCCCCCGCCAGCAGGGACCACCATACAACCTGCACCCCCTGTTACAGGGAGACACTTGAGAACGAAGACGGAGCCCAGGCCTCTAAATATTTAGACGGCCAATGTTTTCGGCGGTATTTTGGGTTTCCCATCCAGGGTTTGCAGGGGCGCCTGTTTGGACAGGTTGGGATGGGAACGCCCGGCGCAGGCCATGGAGTGTGCAGGTTGGATGGGGAACACAACCACTGTCACTGTGTTTGAGGCTAATCAGGTTTGATGTCTCACCTCTTGGTTCAGCATGGGCTTGCAGCCCGAGTTTTTGTTGGTGAGCTGCAAGGGTGCTATCTGGCTTGTCATGTCTAATAATTTTCTCTTCTGAAGGCTGATATGCTGAAAGATCTGTGCTGCTGATGTTAAAAGCTGGATTTTCAATGCCTTCTGTTGCTGCTCTCTCTTCTTTTACTACAGAAAACAAGGAGGTCAGAAGAGCACATTATAGCAAAGTGTATTTCAATGACAAGCAGAAAATTCCTTCTAGTAATTCCTTTGCTGAAAGACTCAAGTGTATCGTCCTCAAATGTCGCCAAAACAGAATTAGGTTAAAATTAACTCTAAAAAAAAAAAAAAAAAAAGATTAAAATAATTACAAATTGCACCCTGACAAGCAAGAGCAAAATTTCGCCCACAGCCATTTGTCTGTAATTAGTTAATTAATCCTTACACAAATTATGAGCAATAACTCATCAAGCAAGGCTCACCCATCAGAAATTCAGCCGACTTGGATTTCTTCTGCTTAGTTTGCTTCAGAGCCTTCTGCTGGAACTTCTGGAGGGAAATTGTTAAATGAATAAATTAGCTAAAGAACGAAGATCATCCTTTATGATCCACAACTAACACAGTATTTTAAATATGGGATGGCATTGAAATGTCATTTAATTTACATCTCTGCTAAAGGGGTCAAACACTAATTGAACAACAGAAGTGGAAGAATTAAATAAAACAGAAAAAGAAAAGTTAAAACAAATGCCAAATGAAGGTCACATTAAAATACTTTGTTTTTTACCAATTTTAATTAATGCAAAGAAACCTCAACAAATGAAGAACATTATAAGACTTGTCTTTACAGTATGCATTCAGCAGCAACTGCTTTATTTCACTTGCAGAACTGCAGTGCTTCATTTAGAAAAGTTTGGTTATGCAGCATATTTATAGATAGATTTCCCTGACACCCCTCATTCTCCTGTTTTCTAAGCCCACTTACATAACCAGTATATTTGTTCATCACAGCACAGCTAAAAATGAATGAGCTCTACCATTTCGTTCAAGGCAATAAAATAAAAATAACTCGAAAACAATTTACGATGAGATGTCACAAAAGAGAGATCATGGTCCAGGGAAGAGGGGAAGCAGGACTCATTACAATGAGGAAAAGTTCATTTAATATTAGAGAGATGTCAGCAACAGTTATAGTGAAAACAAATAGCAAGAGATCTCGGAGGACCTAAACTCTGATGAGTTCTATGTTAATTCCCGTGGGGAAGCAAGGCTCAGAAAAATTGCAGTCACATTACTGCCATCAGGAAGGCCCAAGTGCTAAACACCGTCTTTGTATAATACTTTGACCGGCGCTAGCGAGAGCATCACGTGTGGGCTCATGCGTGGCTATAGACCCCTATAATAGATGCTAACAGTCAAAGCAGGCGGAGATTACCTAAAACAAAGTACATCTGGGAATATTAATCAAAGCCAAAACCAAAGTAAGAAAACAGTTCCGACCCATTTATTTTTGAACGTCACATGGCAGTTTCCGAAAACAGCATTGTTTTTTCAAGCCAGTTGCTTAATTGTCCAGTGATAAAGACCACTCCTGGCAACATAGCTCCTGGAAACTGTCAATACAAAAGGATTAATTACAAGAATCATTGAAAAATTGCAATTTTTACAGCATCCATCTTTCCCGTTTGATTGCGGGTGTCAATTTCAAGTAAAAAAACAATGCTTGCAGCAGACACAATCAATACATCTGTCAAAAATAACTCAACCATAGCAATGACAGATTAATACAGATATTAATATCTTCATGTATATATGCACACACACATATACGTTAATTTGAAAACAGTGGACTTCCTCTAAATTAAAGCCACTACCCTACTGAAAAACAAATGTGTGAAAATGACTAGACACATTCTGGCAACCACAACAAATAAATAATATAACAGAATTAATTCCTACAAGTCACATGCAGCACAAATGAAGTTGATAATTTTGTCAGGAGTTCAATAGGTTCAGAAATTCACCCTACTGCTGGTTTTTTTCAAACTGAAAAATCTTTCAGAAATACACATTAGCTGAGTTAGTATCTTTATAATTATATCACTTTTGCAATATTAAAGTATTGCTGCTTTCCTGCAAACCACAAAATTTTAATCAAGTCAGTTTTAGAGATTCCAGCAGTATTTATAATACTGCTGTGTGATAATTGTTCTTATCATGCTGCATAAAATCACCACACAAAACCTTGAACTTTATGTTAATAGCCAAAGAAAACATCTAGACAAAAATTCTGGGAAAACTTTTCAACTGGTATAAATCAGTATAAAACCGTAATTTTGATGGAATTGAGATGATCTGTATTACATTCTATGTATTCCTTCTGTATGTCAGATTTCCCTAGCAAAACCAACTGCAGGCTATACTAGCCATAGTCAACTTTCAATTTTTATAGCCTGTAAAATGCATAAGCTCCTTTCACTGCAAGAAGAAAAAAAAAGTATTCCTCCTTCCCCATATCTAATAAAGATGCACAGTGGGTTTTGATGTTTTGGAGTGTCTTTTTCTCTGTGTGTGTGTGTGTTTTGGGAGGGGGTGTGTGTATGTGTTTTGGTTTGTTGTTGTTTGTTTGGGTTTTTTTTAATTTTCAGTATAGTTAGCAGCAAATTTTGTTGTTTCAAGGACACAGTAGACTACATTCTTCCGCAGTTCACTTACTCGAATGCAAATTAGAATTTTTAAGTAGTTGATGTACAGGCTTGTGACCTCTACTTACTTCCAAAGAACTTCAAAAGAAATTATGCCCTTGTCCCTTAATGTGATCAGGTTTTAAAAAGGTGCTTTTCGTAAGTTCATATTTTTTAGAATGAATGTAACAATTTATTTTCAACAGCAGAAAGGAATTCTTCCAGAGTTACTTCTCAACATAACTGAATAACGGAGTATTTCGGTGCTGACCTTTGTGTAATCAACACATGTTCTTGTCACTTTGTGCTTCAGAGGAAATTAGAAGACATTTTCCTGTCATACCTATCTCCAGCCAATTTCCTCTTCCTTCTCTTTTCTACACGAGCACCTTTAAGTAGTGTAAATTACACTCTCTTTTTCACACACACCCCCCCTTCATTTTACGTTTCCTTCCCCAGCCCCCCTACCATTATGATGCTTTGCCTTCTCATCAGAGAATAGGCAGGAAATTATCCAGTGGCATTTTATATTCATTTTATCATTAGTCACTAGTAGATAATTTATGTATTTATGCAAATTTATGTCCAAACCAATTGTTCTTTAATCAGTCCACATGTACCTGCAAAACTCAGGTTTTCAATAGCAAATTAAATAAAACTCTCTCGGTGACTACTTGCCGTATTTGCAGGCCAAGTCCAGTTGTGTGAGCGTACCTACACGAATGCACATGAACGCACATCCATACAGAAAGCCATCGCTCTAATTATAGAACATTATCCAAAAATAAACATAAAAAAGCATTCCTACAAAAGCAGCGAAGTTACAGAACTGGAGGCCAGATCCTCAAGTGATACAAAGGCTGTGCTGGTTTACACCTGTGGTGGAGGTGGTCCAACTTGCATCCACAAACAAAACACGTCAGACCTGTCCATCCACAACCAGCACATAAAAAGGGGATGTCCTTTGCTTGCAAAGTCAAGTTTAAAGGGTGATGCTGCTGCTGATAGCAATTCATCCTGTCTCAAAGCTCCACCACAGCTGGTGGAAAACAAAAAGTCTTGCCTTTTAACTATTTTTTTAAAAAAAAAAAATGCCTTCCTACCTTGAGTGTGCTGCATTACGGGAAAGGGGAGTTAGAAGTGTCTGAGCACAGCACAGACTAATCACCATGTCATTCAAAAAGTGACCTAAACCTTTAGATGCCTTTTTGCATGCCGTCGTCATTAAAACGCACCACCTGCTTTCCGATACCAATTGAAACAAAGGAAAACCCGGAGTACCAGGACCCGCCGTACTCGGGTCTGCGGGAGAGCAGCGAGTGCAGCAACAACGGCAGCAGCAGCAGCGAGGGAAAAAACCCTCATTTATAACCAGTGACAACTAAAACCTACGAAGTTTTTAAAAGAATGTGATTGTTGTCAAAAGGAATTGGGTACAACAATGCTGCGTTCAGCTCTGGTTCCACTCAAAGCCGTGGCTGAGGGGCTCTGGGAGAGCTGCTGGAAGGCTGGTGGGCACAGACCAGCAAGAAAGTGAATTTTGCATACTGTACGGATCATCGCTCAGTTCAGGGCAGTCATATTGAATCTGTGATCAACGAATTGTGCTTCATGAAACCGTCAGCCCTCATTTATGTCTAGCTGTTTTCTTCTGTCCTGCTGTAAACAAGCTCTGCTCTGAGCTGTCTCCCTACCCTTATCTGCTTACGAAGATCACACAGACAGACCTCATCAGCAGCCTTAGAGTTAAAGTTAAAGTTACTGCTTCCAGACAGCAGTCCCCATGCAAGCTGGAAGTCAAAAAGAAGAGCAACTTTGGAATGACAGAGTTTTAGTTCCTTTTAGGAAATGCATACCTTAGATTCATACACATACTGGCATGTTATGTCTCTTTCATGAAATTAAATTAGGTGTTCCTAATATGAACAACTGTTTCTAACATCAGCAAACTAGCTCAGCAGATTCATCCATGGTTTTGTTTGTGGGTTGGTTTTGTGGTTTGTTGTTTTTTGGGTTTTTTTTTTCCTTTGGGGCCTTGTTTGAATACAGCCAAAAGAGAAGTAGCTGGAAATATTGTCAATCTGGTAGGGCTCCAAGAACCTAATAATGCCTGAAATGCTCTAAGGAGTGTAATGATGGTAAACAGGAACAGGTATGTTGGCTTCTGTTCTCATTCACTTCAGCAAGAGCATTAGCCTTTCAACATAAAGCAGAGCACAGTTTTCAAAGAGCGAGCCTCTCGCATAAAAAGGGATGGAGCCTTACTAAAAACATATTCCTCTGCAAACACACGCACAAATGCGTTAGCTGGTATTTACAGCATTTAATTCTTGCAACCAGCTGCTAAGTCCCTGTTAAGGCTTTCCTTTATGCAGCTGGAGCTGGAACCTTTTCCGTTCTCCCAGCCTATTACTTCGTCTATTTAAGGGATGGCAGCCAAAGAGAAACAGCTTGTAATTTGCACCTGTCTGCTTTAAGCACTCCATGTTAGATTTTGCAGAGAGCAAACTCTTCATTGCTAATGAGAATGACACTTAGTAGGGTCAAACACATTTTTTAGCTGACTCTGCAGCAATTAAAAAATAAATAAATAAACACCGACTTCCTTTAATCCTGTTCTAGCTAGAGAACGAGGCTAAAGGAAAAGCCTTGTCGAAAAAGAGCAGCTCAGTGTGTAGGCGGAAGATGTAACCACACGTGTCTCGTCTAATGGGATACTGGGCACAGCGAGGCATGACTAAACCTGTACACTGCCCATGCAGGAGCACAGGGGAGAGCTTTTGCCTCTTCCCCCTATAAAATTCAGAAAACAGCCACATGCAAAGAATCCTGAATTTCTACATACTGGGCTGCCTTTTGAGGTCTCACGGTATGCTTTGCTACCTACAGGGTCAGGCCCGTGAGAACATAGTTCTCTGAGAATTAAAAAGAAATTCATGCTTCATTCCTGATCCAGAGGTGTGCAAGCATTACCCTGCAGAGACACACGTGCCGGAGCATAGAGCAGTGAAGGTGTACCTCAAGCGGACAACCCACGTGTGATCTTTCCAGCCTTACATAAACTACCTTAGCATGTTTGCTTCTCGCTAGAAAACAAGCATTGGCGCTTTCAGTCAACAGTGGTATCATTTAAAATTACATTGAAAGAAATAACAATTACACTGGCATATTGGTTTTGTTACTTAAGAAATAGACTTTTTCTTGCTTGCACTTAAGATACAAAAGTCCTCAAAAACTCAAGCTACAGACCTGATGACAAGAACAAAAATGCTGGGGGGGGGACGGGGGGGACAGGAACAGAAAGGAAAGAAAACAAAGTAAAACATACAATTTATTAAAGAAAACATTGGTGCTGCATTTTGATTTCATAAATTGTCCCCATGTGTACTTCCTGTTTAAACAATAACTAACATGATGATGGGTTAAATGAAGTTGAGATTGTCACAAACATGGCCTCGCTAGTAATTAATGTAGTTTAATATGGTTGTTGGCACACATCTCACATGACAGATAATGTTCCAACATGTCACTGATAGGACCTTTCAGCACAGCTTTAGGAGATCTACCAGGCATTGCCGAGGTTGGTTAGGTCAAAGGGTTGAACCATGTGTAATTCAGAACAGAGGAGGTCCCACGGTCGCTCCACAAAAACAATTACACTACTTATTTCACTCCATCCCTTGCCCGAAATTCACAAGCCTCACAGTTTCAGCGCAGTCAATCTTGCTCTGCCCTGGGGCTATGAGCCACATGAAAATATGTGGTGCTGTGTTTATAAATCTAATCAAAAATAGAAACAGTAGACAAGCACAATGAGGTCCTACTATGGATCATGGGAATTCTCTAAATTCTGAAGGCACTTTTGTTTAACTTCTGTGGGCCTTCTCCTACCATTACATTGTCTGGTACTCTCGTTAATCATCCCCTTGACTTGTCAATGATATAAAGGAGCCTACACGTCTGCTGACTTCCCTCCCATCACACTACAAATAATATTATGAAATAGCAATGCTAGGAATAGCCCTTTTAATTTTTCTGTTTTAAAGTGGGGTTTTTCTTCGCTTACCTCTTTCTCCATGCCAGCCTGCCCTTTCTCAGACCTGCAGCAGAAAACACTTCCTTCTGCAACAAAAGAGAGGGAGCACATCTGAATTTTCAGTCTGCACACAGTCACTAATACCCTTAGGTTTAACACACAGACTTGCAGAACACCAGCCTAGAAACCTGCCAGGATGGGGGCGTCTTTTCCTGCTGCAGTCCCTGCTCCTGCCTTGCCAAAGAGCAAAGGGAGAAGACAGTGCTGTTCCTTCACTTCACCTTTCAAAAAAAAAAAAAAGAAAAACAACAAAAAACAACAAAAAACCCCAAACCTTTGCATATGATCACAATGAAAAAACACCTAACAAACAAAGATAAAAAAGAAAAGAGTAGTTTGAGCTCAGGTGAAGTAACACCAACAAAGATATGCTTTTGGGGGGATGTAGCCCAGGAATAGATAGTTTCTACCCACAGACAGCAACTACTAAAACAATGCAGAGAGTTTGCTGTGGAATACAACTAACCTGAAGGTTACAGTACTAAAGCCGCCAGACTCAGGAATGCTTCTGTGATCCAACATTTAGGTGGGTCCCACTTGTGCCTCGCTCCCTGTGCTGGGATTTCCATTAGAAAGATGGAAATTATCCTCTACTCTAAGGTTATAACCATATAACCATATATATAACCATTCAGCCATATAACCATAACATAATTTTACAAGTTACGTAACACATCAGCAAAAATCGCCTCGATTTTATACCGGCTACTTTTGTCTCTGTGTGGGAAACTAAAAATATTCATTCAAAATAGCTAGACGGGTTGCCCCTGTGCTCACTGAAATCAATGGCAAAACCTCAGTCTGACTCCAGTCGCAGGATCTGAACTGCAATGAATAGCAAGCTTCTTTCTTTGCCAGCTTTTCCCTTATGCATTTATACAAACACACATTCAGATTATTTTGCAGGGCCTGGAAACAAAACAAGACTTTGAACAATTAAAAATATCCCCCCAGAGTCCCTCAGAAGCTTTAATTGACCTTCTGGGTCAGAAGATGCCCCGTACAAAGTACATGTTTGGCCCCAGTTGAGGAAACTCTCTTCCTGAGGGCACCAGGCAAAGAAGTGCTTAATTCTAAGTATGTGCTTAAGTTTCATTGAAATCAATACAATGGACAGTGGACAGGGCCACAAATTCTCTACGGAAAAAGGCTGCATTGTCCCTTTGGTTGCTCAGTAATGAATGAAGGGCTGAGCTTTTGCCCAGGTCTTGCTCACACTGAGAGTCTGCTGACCTTTGCCATTGCTCCTCAATTTCGGTGCCCTCCTTGGGGTGCCAAGGCCATTGCAGAGATGCCGGGGGCTGCAATTCTGGCAACTCCTGCTCCTCCTGCAGCCAGCTCTGCCCAAATAGCCCCTGTGCCGTAGCCCACAGCTGTTGCAGAAACCACGCCGAAATGCCTCTCCTCCATAACACTCTACGATATTGAAAATAAAGCCCCACCGAGATCATGCAGGTGAGCTAAGGTCATGTATCTAGTCATCATATGTCTCTGAAAACAACCCCAGAGTCCCAATTCCAAAATCCAGGATGGGTTTGCAGGCCAAGGTAGTACCTGCATCACTTTTCCAGCTGCTCTAATCTAATCCCATGTCCACTGAACACAGCAGGTAAACCGTTTTGAGTCCAATAGCACAGCACGTTCCCTGTTATGGCTCAAACAGGAGCAGCAAAACCCAAGAACCTGAATGAACCAAAAACGCAATAAAAGCTTGAAATGGCTCCCCTCCTTTTCAAGGTAAAAACACATGAAGCTGCCGCAGAAAGAACTGATAAAGATGCAAATTCAACACTTCCCCCTCCATGGTCAACATCTGCTGATTGAAGAAGAGCCAAAGATGCAGCAATAAGAACTTAAAAAGCAACAACAGTCCCACGAATTCTAACATCAGTGGAGAAACTTGGAGTTTCATCTTAAAGAATGTGATTCACCAAAATAGGGAAGCAAAGGCAAAGATATATAAACAATGAGTTCAGAGGAGACATTAGTAACATTAGTGCCTTAACACTGATTTTTTTACAGTTCAGGAACTTCCCTTTATTTGCGTTTTCTAGGGAATTTGTTTATTTGTTTGGGTGGGGGATAACTTTGGTGTTTTTATAAATGAAGGCGCTAGACATTGCATTTCCTTTTTTCTTTTTAATACTAATCGGGCAACACATTCAACACTGCATTAACTGGTGTTGACTGTGGCCTTACTTAACCTCATCAGTCTATTTTCTGTAGCTGGATAACAGCTGAATCATTAGCATTAAGCTGGCTTGCAGTCCTGAAAGAGTACAGCAAAAACAAAGTACATGATGTTTTCCATCAATCGAAAAACAACATAAAACTTATTTCAGATCCCACCAGATATTTTCTTTTATACTCAGCTGGCGAAATGCTTTGTATGATTTAGTGGTGGACTTCAGTTATTTTTAAGTACATTTGTATTAAAATGACAAGGCAAAACCTCCACTTAGAAGTTATTAACTTAGATACTTACACTTTCTCTTTTTTTTTTTTTCTCCATTTTTCCCCCACTTGTGCTGTTTTTCCCATTAGAGGAACAACTAGGGAAGCTACATCAAATATGCAACATATCTAAGTAGCTTTCTGTAATGAAAATAATCTGTTCTCAATACAAAGATGGAGAAATTAAATACAGGGAGATGCAACAAAAATAACTCATAGCACCACAGCTGCATTGATGGGCTCCTCTTGCCAGCCACAGACCTGGGAGAGATCAAAACAACAGACCTTCCCATTGGAGCAGACTGAGGTACCCCTTTCTCACACAAGTTGATACACGCTATATCAACTACTGGAAACCACTTGCGTTGCACGAAGGTTGCACGAAGAGCCTCTATACAATAAGAGCCTTGCAAACGCAGCCATGAAATGTACTGTTCTTGCCATGCTGGCATGCAGGAGAAAAACCATGCTGTTCGTAGCTGCATACCCAGCATCTCCTTAAAGCACTCCCAGATGCACAGGCATGTTATCACAGGCCAAGGAGAGCAATGCTGGGCACAGCTAAGGCTCTGGTGATTGCTGGCAGAGAAATAGCAGGTTCATAGCAGGAGTAGCAAAGCAACAGTTTGTCATCACGGTGGCTGCCTTCACTCCTTTCTCACCTTCACCTGGTACACAATTTATCACATGCTAAGAAGAAGTGCTGTGGGATCTCTGTGCTACAATATCGGCAGAAACCACTGAGTAAATGATAACCCTAACAACCTACTTGTAATTCCCTTTGGACTCTCTCATAAATACCAGCTAGCCAGCATTGGTCTTTAAGAAGTATTTCTTCAGGGGAAAATTGCACCTCTGGTGAAGAGAATCCATCAGTCACTTAAATTCAGCGGGACTGACCTTTGAAGCCACAAGCACTGTGCTTATCCTCTTTAATCACCAATTTTGGGAGCGGGTCCTTCAAAGTAATCTCAGATCCTTTCTATCCTTTCTCTTTTCTTTTTTTTTTTTATTTTTAATTTAAAAAGTAAGGAGTTTACTGCAAATATGCTTTTATAAAGATCATTAACACACTTAAAATTAAGTTCACATTCAATTACTTTGCTTGATAGGTTGTAATGTTCATAGCCTTTTTCCACATGCTTGAAAAAGTAGACAGGATAAATGATTTTTCTATTGATAAGCCTCAGTAGGCAGCTAAGCATCACTCAGCCACTCGCTCACAACCCTCCACCCAGTGGAATGGGGGAGAAAATCAGAAGGGTAAAAATGCAAAAACTCATGGGTTGAGACAAAGACAGTTTAAAAAAAAATTTTAAGAGGATTCCTCCTCTGCACTCGGCAGAATGGATGTGGCAACCCAGACAGAGCTCCCACGAAAACATGCAGCCATCCAGGTCTTGGGCTGCAGGGAGTGCCAGAGCCTTTTGCTGGTGACGGATGGCAGCAGTGAGAATGGGTGTGTGAGGTGTGACCAAGTGGAAGATCTGCTCAACCTGGTGGCAGAGCTATGGGAGGAAGTCAAAAGGTTAAGGAGCATCAGGGACTCTGAGAAAGAGAGACTGGTGGAGACATCCTCTGCCCTCCCTGGGACAGAAATGGAAACAGCCACTAGAAAAAAAATCAAGATCAAGGGGACCCTGTATCCTCTCCTGCCAGGCTGGAGGCAGTAGCTTAAAGGAGAGGAGTGAATGGAGGCAAGTCCACGCTCAGGGCAGCAAGCAAACCCCCTTCTTGCCCGCCCCACCTTTCAAGGTGCCTCTGTACAACAGGTATGAGGCTCTGGATGTGGAAGGCCAGTCAATGGATGATGTGGATGATAGTCCATCTTCACCAGAGGTGCTGCCAAGGTCAGAAAGGCCTACCCCCCACCATATCACTACCACCTCCACAAGGAAGAAAAGATGTGTTATAGTTGTAGGCAACTCCCTTCTGAGGGGAGCAAAGGGTCCAATATGCCATACAGACTCTCTTCTTAGGAAAGTCTGCTGCCTCCCAGGGGCCTGGGTTAAGGACATCACTAGGAAACTTCCTAGCCTCGTACAGCCCTCTGACTATTACCCATTGCTGCTCTTTTATGTGTGTGGTGATAAAGCCACAATGTGTAGTCCAAGGATGATCAAAAGAGACTTCAGGGCCTTGGGATGGTTGGTAAGGGAATCTGTAGCACAGATTATTTTTTCCTCTCTTCTTCCATTTGCGGGCAGCAACATTGGAAGAAACAGGTGGGCACAGTCTATTGATACGTAGCTCCGTAGCTGGTGTCACCGACAC
The DNA here is from genome assembly GCF_000708025.1 of Charadrius vociferus. Lineage (NCBI taxonomy): Eukaryota > Metazoa > Chordata > Aves > Charadriiformes > Charadriidae > Charadrius > Charadrius vociferus. The sequence continues at coordinate 2,537,100 of NW_009648440.1, forward strand.
AATTTTGTTTTTTTCGATAATGGGATGGCCTACATGGCACAAGGCTTGCTGGCGACAGATGAGATTCACCTTTCCGAAAGTGGGAAGAGAGTCTTTGCTCACAAGCTAGAAGGACTTATTGACAGAGCTTTAAACTAGGCCTGAAGAGGAAGGGGACAATATCAGCCTTGCCCTTGACAAGCTGTGGGATGAAATGCCAAGGTTGGAGGGACAGTGTGCTAACAAGAGCCCATAGCCTCTTGCTCTGAAACATGCTGGCTACACTGCAGCACATTTGAAGTCTTACAGAGATGAGACAGGGGCTCCTGAGGTAACAGGAGCCAAGAGGGAAACATGAGTGAAATACCTCAAAGGAGTTAAGGGGTGTTCTTCTAAGAAGGTGACACAGCCAACAGCCCAGCTGAAGTGCCTCTGGACCAATGCACACAGCATGGGCAACAAACAGGAGGAGATGGAAGCCATCATGGTGCTAGAAAGCTACGACCTAGTTGCAATTACTGAAACCTGGTGGCACAAATCCCATGACTGGAGTGTGGCTATCAATGGCTACAAGCTGTTCAGAAGGGACAGGCAAGGAAGGAGGGGCCGGAGGTGTTACCTTCTACATCAAGAATTGGATAGAGTGTGAAGAGCTGTCTCTGAAGAACAGTCACAAGCAGGCTGAAAGTTTATGGGTAAGAATTAGAGACTGAGGCAGAAAAGGGAGCCTTGCGGTTGGTTTCTACTACAGGCTGCAGGATCAAGGGGACCCTATTCACGAAGCCTTCTTACTCCAGCTACAGGAGGCATCACGCTCGCAGGCTCTTGTCCTGCTGGGGGACTTCAATCACCCCAGCATCTGCTGGAAAAGTAGCATGGTGAGCTGTAGGCAATCCAGGAAACTCCTGGAATGCATTGAGAAATAACTTCTTAGGCCAGGTAATAGACAGCCCTACCAGAGGGGATGTGATACTGGACCTGTTGATCACCAATGCAAGTGAGCTAATTGGTGACATCAAGATTGGAGGCAGCCTGGGGTCCAGCAATCATGCACTGATGGAATTCGCAGTCCTAAGGGATATGGGTCGGGCGAAGAGGAAAGTCAGGACCCTGAATTTGAGGAAAGCAAAATTCCAGCTTTTCAAGGAGTTAGTCAATAGGATCCCCTGGGAAACTACCCTCAGGGGCAAGCAAGCAGAACAGAGCTGTCAGATCTTTAAGTATGCTTTCCATAGAGCGCAAGAGCTCTTGATCCCCAGGCATAAGAAATTAGGAAAGCAAGGCAAGAAACTGGCGCGGCTGAGTCGAGACCTGCTGGGCAAACTAAAGGGCAAGAAGGAAATGCACAGCCAGTGGAAGCACAGACAGGTATCCTGGGAAGAGTATAAGGACACCACCTGGTTGTGTAGGGATGGGGTCAGGAAGGCCAAGGCACAACTGGAGCTGAACAAAGACCCTCCAGAAGAGGATGACAAGCTCCCAGTTTTGTTCGCCAGACTTTTCTTTGGCACGGCTGCCAACCACAAGGCTCAGAAACAGCTCAGATCAAGGCAGCAGGATTGGAGGACTGAACAGAGTGAGGAAATCATGTTCCTTATGGTCGTGGTCAAGCCTAAATCTGTCTTTCCTCCACTTTTCCACTTGTAAAACAGGCACAATAATACTCCCCATTACCTCCGTGACTCTACCAGACATGGTGGATTTCCTCTGACCTCTCTGGATGCAATGTCATAATACCAGGAATCTCAGCACTGCCACTGTCCTTACTTCTCCCTTCCCATTCACATCCCAGTCCTTATCCATCTAAAAAAGGTTTTTTCATTACAACTGGCTTTTGTGACTTGTAATTCTTAAATAACACGGCCTCCAAAATACATCAGTATGTCACTTAAAAGTACTGAGCTGTACATGAAATCCTAAATATATATATATATATGTTTTAGAAACAAAACCCAGTGAATGATTTTCATTGTGCTAAAACAATACTGTAAAATCCAACAGGACACCATACACAAGGGTAAATAAAAATTTAGACAGGTAGAAAATACTTACCATCGTTAAACATGTTAGCAAATATTATATATTTTGATCGTGCACAATTTTAGTGACAATAGCTCCAACTTATTTTGAAAACTATGTCAGCGTTTTCTCCCTAATTTATTTTCAGGACTATATACTTCCCTTTTGTGACTGTCTATATTAGCCACAGATTTTAGCACTTCCTCATGAACTTCTACTATTAATTCTCTGGTTTCCACTTCTACTGCAAAGAAAACCCAAACAATCAGAAATTACTTTTATACACTCTGCAGCTTAGGAAATAAGGCTATTGGAGCATCATTTTCCAGGAAAGTTTCCCTGCAAATAACACACATGATTTGCACTAGGAAAAAGTCCATTTTGCTGTTTACCTGTTACAGATTAAAATTTCAAATGAAAAGGTAATTATTAAAGATATTAAAGCCTATTAAAAGGTAATATTAAAGGGGTTTTGATCTACATCTTCTCTCTGAATTAATCAAGAATACATCTTGTAAAAGTAACGTCTTTTACATATATACCACTTCAGATATCAATACTGTTGCTAATAGATCAGTAGAGTTTTCTTTCAGTCAAAGAGACAGAAATCATACTGTATGAGCAATCCCAGAAGGAATACCTCCAGTGGCTCAAAACATATTTCACTTGCCTCTGGCACGAGTTTCTGGATTAGTGTCATATATGTGTCAACGTAAAACAACATAGGCTATTTGTTTATACATTCACATTACCCCTCTTTTTGTTGTCCTGTACGTCAGCTGACATTGCCTATACATATATATCAATATATTCAACCCAGTGAATGCATTCCTCTGTCAGGTTCTTGTTAACAAGACATAATCACTGAGTACAAATGAAGGGAAACTGAGGTAGTGATGTCTATAACTGAAAAAGTGAAACAAAATGGACAGGAACTTAACAGCGCTGCTTGCATTCTACTAATTAGAGATGACATTGCATAAAGATGTATTTTGACTAATACGCAAACAGAGCTGCAGCTTGGTTTTTAAGATCCAGTTAGGTGATAAAACCCAGATGCGCACAACCTGAAGCCTGTAGCGGTTTCCACTAGCTTTCAACCAACAATAGCAAGAGAATCATGCCTGGCATGTTTTAAACTGGGTGTCCTTGGCCAGCACGGATAGGTGTGAAGTTTCTGTGCCCCAGCCAGAAAAATGAGCAATTGGAATTGGGACCCTGGGACTTGAATTCTTGAACCAAATCTCCCTTTGAAATAAATGCTAGCAATGTTTCATTTATTACACGTAAAAAACAGCCACCTTGAGCAGGCAAAGAATAGTCAAACGTGACTTCAGCCAAATTCCTGCATTTTGGGATAGCCAGCATGTCTAATAGGCCCAAAGCTGGTTTTAAACCAATAGAGTAGCTGTAAAAATGAGACACCCTCCATATCATCTGACCAAGTAGAAGAGTCAGGCGCAATCCCATGACGTGTTCTCCTTAGTGACGAAGCAGCTTAATAAGTTCCTGCTCTCTGCCCTCTTCCTCTCTCCAGCCATTCATTCCTGTCCCTGGGCTGCAGCTCGCTGCAGTCTCATTGGGCTGATATTACTGTAGATCTAAGCCAGGTTAAAAATACCTGTCCCCAAAACACTTTCCTTTTTTATTATTTACCTTGAACCACTTCACTGGTCCTGCACATGACTGTACCACCACAACCAGGGCACAAGGAACTCCAGAAAGGAAAAAGGAGATCCTTAAGCAAACTTTCTCATCAAAGAAAACATGTCCTGAAACTAGATGCTATAATAATATTAGAGTTCATTTGCTAAGGATCTGTAGATGTTTGTGTTCCTCCGCCATGAGAACAAAGCAGAAAGCTACACTGACTGGCAACGTGAAAACTAGAACAGAATCCACTAATATCTCCCTACTGCAGTAGGTATTGCTAGTTTAAAAATAAAACAAAAAAAAAAGATCTTCACCAAGGTAGTAGGCAGCAATTACTTGAGAATATAGAACCAAGGGAGAAGGCACACTACCATGCTCCAGCAGCCCAGCCTGCCTGTCTCCAGAGAGGGTGCCTACATATAGCATGTCCTCTTCTCACTTGTTCATCGCATGGGGAAGAGCAGGGCAGCCCTGATCCCCTTCTCACCCATTTGGATACCACTTGCTGCTGCCCCACAGCTGATTATTCAGTTTAGGATTGGGGCAGTCTGAAAGTAAAAAGGCAAGAAATTTGCCTTTTACAGGTAAGCAAAAGCTTACAGATCGGTGAAGTCTTTTGAGGTTTTCATGGCATACCAGCATTTTGATAGCATCTCTCGAAAGAGCCAATTTCACTTGAGAAGCAAGTAAACTGGGCCAGAAGCAGCTGATTTCCCAGAATCACTTGCTTTGTTTGAGAATAAGCGAGTTTGGGGTTTCTCGGCTTTTGCCAGTGTGGGCCACACCCATAGTTCAATCTAAAATTAGCTTTTAATATTACATTTTTCTCTACTATGGAAGAGGGGTTGGAACAGTTTACAACAGTTTATTACAATTGAAAAGCATATTACACAATAAGTAGAAGAATAACTGAAGCCCCATCTACTTGCTAATTTATAGGTCTCAATTCTGAAAAACATATGCACACACTTTTGTATATTTGCATGAATTAATTCATTGAATACAGCAGACTAACATATAAGCCCCCTCCCAACTGAGAAAAAAGGCATGATTGCACTTCATTTTTTCTGATCACTCATCCTTCCTTCCTCCCTCCCCCCAAATACAAAATTAGGGACTCACGGAGCTCGTTCTAACACTATTTTCAGCAGTTTCATGCTGGTATAAGTTCACTGACTTGAGAGAATTATTTCTCATTTGGTGATGGTGAAAGCAGTTTCAGATACTTACTGCTGATCAGTCACACTCTGAAACCTAAAAGCTCTTTTTCATCTGAAATTTCAACACAGTTCTTTCCTACCCTAAAAAGCAGGGGGTTTCCTCGTGCAAATCTTAAAAGCAGACTTAAATAAGGTGCTGCTATAACATAAGATCATAAATGCTTTCTCATTACCATAATTCATGTCCATTTATTGACAAGGGGGTTAGCTATTTAACTGAACCCAAAAATTATAAATAACATTAAAAATTCTTACTAGTGGCTGTTTGCTACTGCTCTTGCTTATCAAGTTAAACCTACTCTGGCCTGGTTTACTACTTACCTGCACAAAAGGAGTCACAGATCAGTCCCTGTTACAACAACTCAGCGGAGCAGTAGTAACTTCTAACTATTGATAAGGAGCAACTTTTCAGATCAGACTGAGTTTGCCATTGCAGGCCATCCCACTGCAGCCCATACGTGTTGCTGTGCAGAAGTCAAATAAGACAGAGCCCACTGGAATCCATGAGAAGACTACCGTGGGTTTTGAAAAATTTTAGGGCATGCCATCAATACTACACAAGTCCTGTCCAAAACGTAGGGACAGCTAGAAACCTGAGGAAATCCAGAGAAGCTGGTAGAAACAGCAGAAGTGACCTTTGTAAAGTACTAAAACTCACACAGGTGTGTCTCAGGTTGGACAGGCAATTGCCAAGCATCACTTACACTGCATACTTATTTTAGGTGATATTTTCTTGTGGGTTTTTCTCACAATAGCTGAAAATATTAAACCACAATCACCTCCATTTTACTTCCTTCTCTATAAAGTCAATACAACTACTAAACTGCTAACACCAAAACTAAACAATAATTTGCATAAGGTCCTGTTAGACTCTTGTAGATTCAATCTCTCGCTCAGATTTCAGAAACTGGTTGAAAAGGTAAACACAGCCCTGATCCACATGTGAGCAAAGGGGTGAGACTACACAGTGTCACCATGCCTTGTTGTATCAGGACTTGGAAGAAACCTTCAGCAGATCCTCAGTTCCATCTGACTCACCCCCAATGTTTTTTCTCTATCCTAGAGTCCTCACAGAAAGGACGTATCAGTAAAATGCAAAATACATTGCTTACAATGCCACATCCAGGCCCTGGCTTGCTGATATGTCCTTCCTAGCTAAGACTTAGCATGTTACAAGTGAAAACTGTATTGCAAGTGGCTGTTTGTGTCAGAACAGGTGGATTAATTCCTCTCCATTTTTCACTTTACTCTCATGAAACACAAAGGAATGACATTTTGGTTTGAAGTTACTGATATGCCCATAGGTTAAGTTTAAGCTTTTGCTTAGTTACTTTTAACACTTCACACTTCCCTGAAGGTGATCTTTAAGGTGAAAAAGAAAGGGGCCTGCCCTGTTCTTCTTTCTTAAGATCCATAAAAGATGCCTAAAAAAATTCCCTTTGGGGTTTGGGGTTTTTTTCCCCCCTTTTTAGGGGGACTTCTTTTTTTTTTTTAATATCAGAATGAAGAATATCAAATCTTGTCTTTCAAGAGTTTATGGAGATGCTTCCAGAGCAATGGAGAGCAGGATTAGGAAATATCTTCATCTGTTGAATGAGTAAAGCTGATGGATCTTTCACATGTTTTCTTGTAACTGATCATTAGGCATTTGAATTAATTAACATCAAGGAAAACAAAACAAAACGTGACCCGTCACAGGAGTTTATGCTGCAGTGAGCTATGTGTGGACAAGCCAGTCCTCAAGCAAAATCCAGCAGGACTCTATGAGGTCCCAAAAGTCCTCCACGATGGCATGACTGCAGGACTATGAGCTGAGACTAACACAGAGCCTGTCCTCTGACTGCCTGGTCATACACAGTTCCTACAGCCACTTACTTGCATGAGATAAACAGATTTTGGATGTTGATCTTATACGAATAAGAAGGAAGACTAGGCTTTATAAAGCTTGCCGTTAAGTTTGAGGAATTTTTATTTCACTTGTACTAAACCATGCCAACATACCCAAGATGGCAATAAACATCATGTGATTACTAGCCCTCAGTAGCATGCTATAAACTTCTTAGTATTTTATTCCTGCCCTAAATACATTGTTTAATGCCAATAAACCAGACCTGTCTATGGTATTAGGCTAGAGATTCTGAAGTCCATACTTTTGGATGAAAGGAAATTATGCTGAGTCTTTAAGGTCGTGGTTTTATGATGCTAACAATGACGCTTCACTGTATTGACTCCTTTTTTCCATCAGCCATTTACAACAGTACAGAAAAACAACAAGACAGATCAGAACGAAGAGTCTGCTTGATCATCCCATCTGCAAAAACAATAGGCATAATATTTTTTAAGCAAGTTGTTTTGTCATCTTACGAGAGTTATAACCACTTTATAGTCTTGAATATTGAGTTCCAAGATGGGTTCACCTTAATGAAAAGATGGATCCAGATTTACTACACCACTTATCCCACAACAAAGCATATGCAGACATCTGGTGTCTTAAAAGCACTAATTTTTCTTTCTTCCTCCCCCTTCCCCCCAAAGGAGAAAAATCAGAGGAAGGAGGTAGGTTTCAGGACCAAGACATTCTACTTGGACCCAAATAGCCTAGATTCAGTTCTTGGCTTTGCTTCAGGTTTATTGTGTAATCTTGGACAAGTCTCCAAGCTAAACTGCAAAGACTGATGGAAGCATGGGCATTAAAGTTGGGAAAGGCTAGGTTGAGCTGGCCAGACTAGGCAACCTCTTTCAAACCCTTAGAGTCTGCCCTGCCTGAATCAGAGACTGGATTTTAGAATAGCCACCGGGAAAGCATCCTTGCAACCAAAGCTGCTCCCTGGAGGTAAGCTGCTTTGGCAGGGCAGGAATGGACACAGCGCTCTGCCCCAGCACAGTCAGGCTGGCACAGAAGCTGAGTTGTCCCACCCACGGCCATCATCATGCCTGGGCACAGCTACTGGGGTGATGGATTTCTTGTGTTGGGGGGAAAGGCATTTTTACAAATCAGATTTGGGGTGAGAAGAGAAATAACCTAAAGAGTTTCAGCAAGATGCAACCCTTGCTTCAGTTTCAACCAAGAGCCAGCCTGTCTGGCATTCTTCAAAAAGAAATCTCAACCTATATGCTGAAATCTGGGTGCAAACTGACCAGGAATACACAATCCCCCTTCTCCTGAAAACATGCAAGGTAATTGCATGAGTTTCAATGTGAAGCTTACACTTCATACCCTATTCATCAACTAAGAAACAGCTTCCTTTGGCACACAGACAACAGGAACAGGCTGGTTACATATCAGGGTGTCAAAGAATTTGCTTCAGCTTGGACCATGAATGTTCAGCCTTGACGCTGACAAGATGCCTTGAGAGCAGCTTCCTTCACACCATCTGCAAATAGTGCTACTGCATATACTGAATACTTTCCAGCACTCAGCCCAGGGGCACAGTTTCTATCTTAACATGCCTGAGTGAGGAAAATCTACTGCAGTGTCCTAAACCAATAGCACTACAGGTGCAGAAAGTTACTAAACACTAGCAGCTGCTTTATAAAGCACACGGATACTTGAAAGGGGCAGCGGAGGAAATTGAGAATTTGGGTGTGGGTGTGAAACAGGTTGCCATGATCGTAGATACAGAAGGAGGAGGCCATCTGAAACCCAATCAGATAGGGCTTTGTATCAGCAGTAAATTTGCCTGTTCTTACATGAAGCAGTTGTAGATGACGGCAGAAAAACAGTGGATGTTAAAAGGGACCTTGTGCCAGGTTTTTAGCCGCCATAAGCTGTTACCCGCACTTTTTAGTAGAGCTACATCATCCCATACTGGCAGGGGATAAGTATCCGATTTGTGGGGAGACTTTTGACTTTTATTTAAATGCAGTTTCCCCCAGAACTTGTTAAGCAAGTAAAGAGCATACTTCAAACCCCAAACATTGCAGGCTGCTGGTAGTGATAGTCCCAAGTTTGAAGCTGCCAGCCAACACTGCACGCTGTGTTGAGCCAAACCTCTGTTTGCATTTGCAGACGTTGTGGAATTAAATGCGTCGCTCCTACTTGTTCCTGTTCCCATGTAACTGTATCTTAACTCAGAGACTAATAACACAGCATGATGTGTGATTACACAGTTATATTTAATCTTTTTTTATGTATAAAAGTTAAATAAAACCAAAGTAAAAATGACCGATAAAGATCTTCCTCTTTTCCTTTGTATTGCTGCCATTAATACTCTAAGTTGCTTCTTAAATACTAGCCAAACGATTCAGACTCATTTGGGAACTAGTCAAACTTGTGCTCCTGGCTTTCCAGTAAAAACTGTCACAAGTTATAAGACTGAAATCTTCTCAGCTCCTCCTGCCACCTCTTGTCCATCATTATCCCAGATTAATGCCTGTGCCTCCTTTGTTCTGCGCCAGCCTTTGCTTATGGTTCTGCAGAAAAGTATTTTGCTGTACCGCATGTTGAGAAATGCATGCCAGCAACCATCCTTCTCATTTAAATTACCGTAGAGGAGTCACATCACGCCGTTTTCTCTGGATCATTTGTGCAATGTCAGGTAAGGCAGGATGTGACTCAGCCATGACTCGGTTCAGAAGTAGCACTCTGTGAAATCTTCTGGTTTCAGTTCACATCGGGAATTCTTGGGACTGGTGGTCAAAGGAAAGTGAACCAAGAGATATTTCATGGTAGCTGCTCTAAACCTTGGTCTTCTACCCTGCCTCTATGCATCCCTTCCTCAGAAGGCGTTAATCCCCCAGTGTTCTCAGGGGGAAAGGAGGATAGGGAAACTGATTTTCCTCCTGTTTCTATTCCCTTCTTTCCCCAGCTCCACAGAACTCTCTTTCCTCCAGCTCCAGGCTGTTCAGCATTAGGAAGCAATTGGTCTGTCAGCATCACCTAGAGCGACTCTTGCCATCCGGGAGATCATGTCTCCACATTCCCTTCTGGTGAGGGTGGCTTAGACACCACCTCCTTCTAACGAACCATGCCTTAGCTTCCACCTTTGCTTTGAGACAAACTCTCATTATGCTTTGCCTAAGGAAACTCCATATCTCCTGTGCTCTGAAACATGGCTTGAGGCCTTACACCTAAAAAAAAAAAAACCAAAAAAACAAAAACAACAAAAAAAAAAAACCACAGAGAACCTTGCTTAGAGTTCCTAATCTCAGAGATACACACATGCACACACTCAAGTCCTGACCAAGGCCCTGGAAGCATACATCTCTAATACATCTGAAAGTTTAATATAAAACCATAAGATACGTGTGTTCACATACCTTTACATTGGAAAGTCACTTTTTCCTAGTAGTTGAATGAGCTCACATCCTCTTTTACACAGTGCGGTGAAGGTGAATGAATTTCATAGCACTAAGTTTCACAGAAATAAACCGATTCTAGCGTGGCTTGCATATGGATGGCATGCCAGATACAGCCATGTTTTAATTCTCCGCTATTCATGGAAATGAAGAGCATAAGCCTTTATCAATTCCAGTAATCCAAACTAATCTTTGAATGGAATACTTGGCATTAAGAGACAATATTTTTATTCAAAATAAGCAAGGCGATCCATTTCTATTCCATACATTGTTTTAGCTCAGTGAGTCCCTCCCACCGGTTTTCCTTAGACTGACATGACTCACAAATGGCTCTACAAATACAATTCTCCCATACAGACCTACACGCACAGGTGGACCCTCGAGAAGATATAACAGATCCAAAGAGGGGACAGAATGACCAGACAGGAGAGAAATACCTGAAAAGTTGGAAGAAAATAACAACCTTTTAGGACAGTTCCCACAACTTTAGCAGGTCAATGTATCTGATATGAGCACTTCAGTCATGCACAGATAGATGACATGTTTGTGTGTGGGCAGAGGATGAAATTGGGTGTGGACTGCATGCCTCTGCAATGGGTACAAGTGATAGGTCTAAGTCAGCACCAGCAGCACTGAGTCATCTGTTCAGAGCTTAGAGTTCCTCATCATTCCCCTTATGACATGGAAAAATCCTGGCTGGATTGCCTGCAAATTTATCCTCGCTGACTGAGGCCCGATCTGAGAGAAAGGTCAACAGCACAGTGGGGTTTCCACACACTCAGAAACCCTCCCCAAGGTCCAAAAGGGATTGTATACCTTCACTACAACACTGCGTGCTCAGAACAGTTATTTTGTCTCATTCATCCTTTTACAGAATGAATGTAGGTGAAAATAAACAGGCTTTGTAAGTGTCTTCAGGGTCAGTTGAAAGATTGAACTCAGGCAGTCGGAAAAACCCAAACATCTAACCTAGTGTATGGAAACGTGTAGAAAGAAAGCGGGCAACGATTACTATAATCAACGAAGATGCTTACCGTGAGTAAACAGCTCTATATTCTGAAATCATGCCCAGCGTCAGTTTCACATTTTCTTTCGCCTATCTTTTCAACACAAATTGGTAAAGTAATTTGCATGCCAACAAACACCAGGGCATGATTCCAGACAGGTACTCCCTTATCCTCAAAACAAAAACACAACTGTGGCCAATCTTAACAGCCTGAGCCAAAGAAAACCTCAGGAAATCTTATGAAGAAGTGACAATATCTCAGAATAACACGGTGAGGAAGATAGCGGAAGTTGCTTTACTTCTTGTGCCATCCAGTAGACTATGGCAAAAACCTAGTACAAATAAATATTCCT
>NW_009648440.1:2548639-2568080 GCF_000708025.1 Charadrius vociferus
CTGCTGTAGCAAGGAAGAAAAGAAAATGTTGTTACTGCATAATTTCCAGGTGCAGATCTTGACCACTTCACACAGGCAGCCAAGCGTGAAGCATTATAGCAGAGGAATTATATTACCCCCACCACTAATAAACAACAGAGGGGAAAAAAGGTGGCTCTTGTTAGAATAGGTGTTTTTTCCCATCCTCCCCCCAGCAGATAAAGTATGTACGTTCTGTGGCAAGAGCAGATTTTAGGGGGTGAGCAACCAGAGCAGTGGCAAAAAAGCCCCTCTAAGTAGAGGAGCAACTGATTGAATGTGCCAAGAGCAGGGCTTTAGGCTGGAGATCAAGCCCAGCTTTCCATCCACTTCTGTTGTCCCTCAGAAGTGGCTTCTGCATCAGTAAAATCTTTCAAATCAGATCCCCTAGATAATGTTGGTATCCAACTCCTGTCTTGACATCTGCCTTTGTAATAATCTCAATCGGTAATCAAGTTCTCATAGAATAGTTTTTTCTGTTGAAGAAGGCATCGAACAAACACTCAAAATGCTGGATAACCCAGAAATATACATCAACAATACCTGTGTTTCCTTGCCTTGTACTTCAGGAGGCAGATGGCATTCAATAAAGTGGAGGGGGACAAGTCAAAAGTTAAGAAGAAATACTTTCAAGGAGAAGGTAAAGTTAAAAATCACTTGCCAAAGCACGCCATGAAAACAAAAAATTTAACAGGATTCTAAAAAGGATAGGATAATTACATGGCTAGGAATGTTCTCATGTGTTACATTAAATATTTTTTTTTAATTATTAGAGAAATACTGAAATAAAATTTCTATTAGAGCTTAGAGACAATCACAGCTTATCTCCTTCCTGCCTAATGTAGGATTTCTTTTTCTTTCCTCTGAAACAGCTGGAGACCACCACCACAGGAGAGAGGTAACTGAACTGGATGAACTCTGAATCTAACGTAATCGCAGTTTCTATTCTCCCTAAAAAGCATGATCAAATGATTAATGAAGAGAGTGTGCCATAACTGAGACACAGGCTGATCCCAGAAAGTGAGTCAAACCTGAACGTTCACCAGCACAGGTTTTCATATCAATACCAAAGATCAATTTGGTCAGAGGGTTCCCGAAACAGAAGTCAAGGTGAATGACTAAAATCAGGGTAGACAAGATCCTGCACCAGTCATCAGATAAAATCAGTTAAAAATGCAGGTTATTGCAGAAGTCAGCCAGCTAGCTGCATGTCCCAACAATGGTGCCCCAAAAAATGCAAACCCCAGCTGCACGTAAATGGAGAATTCAGTTCTTCACATACACCCTTGTTGCCTCTTTTATTAGCATCAAGCACACGCTTATTATCATGGTTTGTAGAGGTCTGACAATGGCAGCCCGAGTAATGTTATCTCAGGGCTTCCTTGTGCCCCTCAGGCGCTCTCTGTGTCCTCTGCTGTCTTTACACAGCAGTTGGACCATAAGCTCACTGCGAAGGGAGCTACCTTTTGTTCTGTGTTTGCAGAAAACGTGTGAGTGACGACAGCAGTAAGAATAATAAATACAAAATGGTATTACGCACACATGAAAACATCCCCGCGGAAAATTCAGCCATAGGGTAAATACCAAAATTTTACTTGTCACTTAGTTATTTATAAAATCAAAGAGACCTAGAAATAGAAAAAACACATATCCTTGCCAAAACCCTCTCCCAGAGTGGACGGCCCCAGGGGCTGAGATCTGAGCTCTGCTCCAAACAGCAGTGGTACCTCCCCAGCGGGGAATTCCCAAAACGGGAAAGATACCCCAGAGCTGACACAAAGCCAATAGATTTGGCTCCCATGCCAGACTTCCTCCAGCTGTCAAGGCAAGAAGTGTGTCATGGTTAAAAAACCTGCTGTGCTCTGGCTACTCCCTTCTGGAGCTGCGGTGGGCTGGGCAGAGACAAGAGGAGCTTGAGGGCTCTGCTGAGCATCCCTGGCCCAAGATCAGAAACACGCATCCAGCCCCGTCCGCTCCGGTGGCATCCAGCACTGCATGGCATCGCAGACAAGGTCTTTTATCAGTCTCTGTAAGCCCTCTACCACTCTTTCTGCAATAAGGCTTATATGGTGTTACTCATTAATAGTCCCTCTATTGCTTCGCTGGATGGAGTCCTTGCCACCGCTCCTCTCCCCTCAGAGCCATACCAATGAAGTTATTTCCTTTCAAGGTGCAACAGACAACCTTTTGGGGTCAGCACCTTGCTGGGGATTATAGGGGTGCAAACTGAAGCTTCAAACAAGTCCATGCATCACTGAGGTTATATCTGCAAATGATGGGGTAAGCCATCAGGAGGGGCGATTTTATCTGCTGATATAAGAGTGGGCAGAGAGATAATTTGGAACCTGTTCTGGACCGGTATAAACCCAGGGCTTTAAAAGTCCTATGTGGTTAAGCAATAACTCATGGCTGATCCCTATCTTGCCTGTCAACACTCACCATTGCTTTACATCATTGCTAAAGCACAGCAGAAGACCATGAAAAGGGGCAGAAGTGAACAACGTTAATTTACAATGCACCACAGCTCACTCAGCTTCTGTGCAAAACAGATAAAAATCTTGAGATAGTGAATTCTTTGACTTCTTAAAATTACATTTAAACAGAACTCAAGTCTTGTTTTACCAACTGTAAAAGAAATATTAATTGGAGGAGCGCAAGCAGAATGCTAGCAAGGTCTTTAAAAAACCTCAATTGGGTTCTTTTGCATCCAAGATTATTCAAAATGGGTTATGTAAATATGCATGCATATAGGTATATTTATATGCACGTATCTACACATGTGTATAAATATACAGTAGAGCATGCCTCTGCTGTGGCATCCTTTCAAACATAGTATGATTTTAAAATCCTTTATGAGAGTTTTTAGACAGACCCAGCCTTACCTTCCTAATTCCCAGCTTCTTCTCTTCACCTTTTGAAACTGAATCCTCGTTGCTGTCTCTATGGTGACAGTGACGTCCAGGTCCCCCCTGATGAGATGGCTGCTGGCACCCGTGTCAGGTGCCAGAGCAAATCTATCGGCACCAGAAACCTCTCCAGTCTCTGGCTCCTCCTTGGGATGTGGTGCTTTCGTTCAGAACTGAGTCTGACAAACAACCTGGTAAAGAAAACAGTGTTAAACCACCATTCCATGCCTAAAAGGGGGGGGGCGGGGGGGGGAATACATCTAAATATGGGGTTTAAAAGCTCTTTTATTTTTCTCTTCAATAATAATTACTGCTACTTAAGAAATAAATGTGATAGCACTGCTATCAAAGAGTGTATCTGGATAGCCTACACAGAATGAACTAATTACAGGTAATTTCTCCCAGAGGGTTTGACAGTGAGAAGATATTTGCGTCATGAAGGAGAAGCAGCTGATAAGCAACATGATGAAAACCTCCTGCAATGTCCATCCACCTGGCACAAGGAACCAACAGTGACAGAAGGATGTTTCTTGGCTCTTGGTTAGTGGAGAGAGGAGCAAGAGGGGAGATTTTTATCGAGTGCTAAGTGAGGAGCAGCAAGTGGGACCTACAAAGGTGCGCCAAAAGGCAGCTACGGGAGGTGGATCCAGTGACTTTCTCTCCTTGGGAAAGACACAGTGAGTCACTGGGGTTACAAAACGCCAGCTATTATATATAGTCCTAGTTTATATTTTATGATGTATATACCTAGCTGTCGTATAATGCTGAAACACACCTCCATTGTAACATTCCTTCTGGTAGTAGCTTATAGGCATAACAAAGGATGTTCAGTCCCCACTGGAGCCTTCCTTCTGTGTTCCCAAATGGGGGCAGATGTGGTAGGGAAACAGCTTTGACTTTCCACCACAGTCCACTGCCAGCACCTGCTGATACGGCATACCCTGTAGATGCTCTAGGTTGTCTTCATATTTCACTGACCTTTTCTAAGTTTGCAGCTGAAGGTATCTAGCACAGCTCTGTGTCACTGCAGCCTTGCTCCGCACTGCAGGGGAGGAGATGAAGTCCAGCGGTGTCTGTGGCAGCAGACCTTGTCTGGAGGATTTAACTGTGTGTTAACTGCTGCAACCAGCTCACTGGTGATTCCTCTATGATAACATAATTCACTTAAAAATTTAAGAATCCTATTTGATCCAAATAAATATTTGGAAAATGAAATAAGGACACTCACTGGTCCTGTATTTCCTTAAGTTCCCACGTCCTTTTTCACCAGTCAATAATAATAAAGATATATAATATATCATTATAGGCCATCATTTAAGGCCAGGCTGGATCAGGCATTGAGCAACCTGGTCTAGTGGGAGGTGTCCCTGCCTACAGCAGTGGTGTTGGAACTTGATGATCTTCAAGGTCCCTTCCAACCTAAACCATTCTATGATTCGATGATAAATAGAACTTTTCCTCAGAGAATCCAGAACAAAACCTTTGATTACAATCATTTTGGATCTGAAAACAAGAACTGATACCTGTGTATGCGCTCCATAAAGAGAAAAGGAAATTTCAAGGGGTCTCATACCTAGGCTTATTAAGGCTACAAAGCGATCTTTCAAAGGGACTTTTGCTTTTCCTTTACTGTACAGAATCCCATCAACTGCATAAGAACAACATACACTCCCTTTTTAATCTATTTCCATCTACTATATTTTCACAGGTATTTAACATTATGCTAGCTAGATTTCATATTTCCAAAGAATATACAATCTCATAACACCACCTTAACACCTTGCCACGTGGCTAGGCACAACATATTATGTACTACAACTAATTACAGATTCAAGGGTTACTTTTTTTATTCCGTAGCCATAGTTGTTGTGACAAAGATTGTGACTTTTAGGATTTTCTTATCTAGGAAAAAAAAAAACAAAACAAAACAACAAAACCACAGCCTACCTCACCCCCACCCCCTGCTATTAAAAAAAAAAAAAAAAAAAAAAACCACACACAACAAAAAAAGGAGGGGAGGTACAGAAGGAATCCCTGTTTCCCTATTGATACTGAGCCAAATCAGGATGAGTTTTTTTATGGAACAACGTCTCTGGCATTTTGCTGTTTTCATGCTTTTAAACTTCTAATGGCAACTGTTTAACACGTTTCTAATTGGAAATGCACAATAATAATTAAAATAGTTTTTTTAATATAAAAAAGCTATAATTATGTCTTTTGCTTTGTTTGACAAAACTATGATTTCTACCAAAACACATGACCAGCCCTCGGGTGGTCTATTCACAGCAAACAATGTATTGTCCCGGGCACACAAGAAGAAAGACAAGATGTGGTTTAATTGAGCCTCAGACTTCATTTACTTAACTTTTATGGAAACTACCAGTAATAACTCGTAGAGGGCACACCATTATTTCTTCTTTCATCAACTCTACATGATCGAATGCTGCCATTATTGGCTTCTTCTTTCTCACGCACTCATTTACATTCACTGCTGGGACACTCACTACCATCCTCTTTGTATAAGGGTTAAAAAGCCAGAGGGAGGAAGTTGTTTCCTCTACTACATCCGACATACAGAAATGACCAAAACCCATTACAAAGTTTTCCAAGAGATTTCTTTCTTGAAGTCTTCTTTTAGTTCTCAAGCCACTGCTCGTTGGACCCTGAATCCAGATAAATCAGCAAAAGACAGCCAACTCCTTTCCTAAGATCAGGTAAAAAATGCCATCTCTAGAACCAGGAAACAGTACTTCTTCATTTCTAGATAGGCTTTGATATGAGATGTAATGCTATGAAGCTAATGAATTATTTTCCTCATTCCCAGAGAGAGTCAGAAACCTTTGGAAGTGCCCTTCCCAAGCTGCTCAGACCAGCCTGGCACAAAGTGACTTCAAAGCACTTAACTCGGAAAAAAGCATTTCCGTAAGAGGAGTGGTCTGAAGACATCTGCTGTTGAGGTCACAGTTTTGAAGAAATTCCATTCATTTATGCTGGACTAGTTACACCTACTGCACCAGAAAGCTGGTCAAGAAAGACAAACAGGAACTCTCAGTGCATGGGGATTTTTAAAGAATAGTTCATTTTCATGAAGCTTAAGAACCAAGGGAGGCTGGGTGAGGTGTGAGGAGATGAGTTGGTGTGTCAAGGAGAGCAGGTCTACAAGCAGGCCATCATAGTCTATTTGGTCTGCTTCCCTAGAGAGGGAAGCTCCTGGGATCAATAAAACTGTTTCAGTGCCCTCCAGCTGCCCCCCATCCCTACACCTGAAAACGTTCTTCTGTAACTGTTTGTTTACCTACCTGGATGGAAAAATTGCACATCATATCACCCTTCAGCAGAAGACAATTTGGCTGTGCCTATCCTGGTCGACAGCCATGCAGCTCTTGGCTTGAGTTTGCAGAGCCAGGACACCCAAGACAGCCCGTGTTCATCCTACCCACAACAGCACAAGTCCACTTTGAAGCTCTGTCTCCAGCAATGCCTGGGAAAATAGGTTTGCCCACTCTATCCAGGAGCCAGCACGAAAACCAGCTTGTAACCAATATGGATATTGAGAGACTTCGGGACTCAGGCCTCAGCTCAAATTCTGAGTCAATGTGACAGCATGGATGGTCCACAGCTTCCAGCATCATGATCACTGTAGTTGTTCACCAATGGTTTGATACCTGCCAAGTGGGCCTGTACTTCACCAGAACAAACTCAGAACAAGCGCACGTAGAAACACAATCATGCCTACACGTAAGGACCCAGATGTAACATATTTTCCCATTTACATTTTCCCATTCCACTAACATTATTGAAGAAACACTTCATTTTCAGCTGTGTTTTCAGAAGGCTAACAAGGGGCTCATGAATACATCAAAGCAAATTCATATTATTCATTTACACAAATGTTTCTGATTACTTTTCCTCCAACCAGTCAGACAACGCTTTATTACAAAGCTAGAAGAAAAACCGAGTGGTTTTCAGGACCACCTCTCATAACCCCAGGTCCTGATCTATCCCCATATTTGCAGAACATCCACAGGATGAGAAATGAAGCACAGGTACCAGCTTTTTGCAGACCTCAGGTCTACTGGAAAACCTTCTTCCAGCTGAGAGGGAGCCATCTCCAGCAAATACAATTGGCAATGGAAGCAATGGGAAGTACACTGTTCAACACACATTGAAAATGTGTTCCCTTGAGGGTCTCGCACAAACTACACCTTTGGTTGACTTCTGAATAGAGTCCCCAGGTGGTTAAAGTGCTGATATTGCATTATTTATGGTGATTGAAATGCATCTAAGTAGTGCTTAGCAATAGAATTTACACAAAGTCACTTGATGGAAAAAATACAGGGTGGGAGGGGGAGGTTGTTTACAAAACAAGTTACAGTAATAAAGCTGCTAGGCTGAGCCAAGAGACCTCTTAGTAAATCATTTATTCCACAGTCTGACAATATTTACAAAGGTTTTTACATGAATTATTTACTCAAGCTTTTATAACTTGTAACGTACTGTACACAAAACAGCAAAAACACATTAGAGCTACAAACCTGGGAACATACAGTTATGCAATGACAGATGGTGGAAAGGGTTCTGACAAAGAGAAGTTTACAACTAACACAAGCAACAGCCTTTTCTATCTGTCATCAATAAAGGGATGAGGACTAGCAGGAAAATGTGATTCAAGGAAACAAGACAATTTTTCAAAAGCTACATTCTTTGTGATTGCTGGATTTGGTTATTTAAAAACAAGTCTTTTGTTTTGAGTGTCTAATTCTAAGAATTACCATTTCAGTGAGTTACCACCCACCAATGAAAGGCTGTGTGGCACAAAAGCCAGCGCTTACATGAAGAAAACTCCAAAATTCTTCTGCTCACCCTATTAGCTTTAGGTCAACTCAAGCGTTATTGTACATGTGTCTAACAAGCCTGCCCAGAGATGCCATGTGTGTTATTGCCTATGACAGGAAGTTTTGTGCACAACACTCCAGAAGAGAGACTCGTTGCTCAAAATATTTTTAACTGAAATAAAAAAAAAAAAACAGATGGGGAACAAAGACAAGCACAATACCTGAGGTACAAAGACCCTTCAGCACAGGTTCATGAAGCTCTATACATACAACTGGCTCTTCCATCCCCATTTCTTACTGTCCAGCATCAGTGAACAAACCAATGGCTGTCAACATCAGTCACTTTTCACACTGTGAAAAGGTATCCCACATGACTTCAGCCTGCTCTCCCGTGAAAAAATAAAAAGCAAGGGAACATTAAGTGAGGCACAGGATTCATTGGTGCCATCACAGCACATTCAGTCTTTCTTCCACAACCTTCAACCCCATGTGACACACTACCACCTTCGTGCTACTCCCAGATGGAAGGCAAAGGGTACCCCACACTCAGTCTTACCACACAGGTGGATGAGGAGCTATAATGGAGAACTGTCCCTAGAGAAGACTTTGAAGCCCGTAGGGACAGAGCATCATCACACATCTATCAGTCACTCAGGTTGGGATGTGGCATACAAAGGGTCTTTTCCTTCTTTTTGACTTGAGAGCTAGCAGGTGTTTAAGACAAGCAGGCCATGAGGATGAGCTCTGTGCAGCTGGGACTTGAGCAAGGCGCAGAGGAAGCCTTTGCCCATGCAGACAATGTAGCTAAAGCTACAGCTATTAACAGTACTAAAGAATCAGGGAGTTGTCTGTGCCCAGAATTCTGGAAATGCCTAGAAGTGGCATTCAGAAGGGGGAAGTACGAGTGCCATGTGTCCAGCACCCTGATGTCCCATACAGAACTCAGCAAGGTCCTTCTGCCTGCTTCTGCATTATCACAGGGGACTGAGCCTAGCGGTTACCATGGACCGGCTGTAAGCCCTCTTACAGAAGCTCTGAGGTATCTGTTTTTAAACAAGGTAGAAAAAGATACGATCATCTACATTCAACTGGTGAGGAAATCTCTCAAGTTTTTTCTTGATGCTGCTTGATATTTTATCTCACAACAACTTTTAAGATCTTTTTCTCTCCCATTGGAGAAATAAAAGGACAAAAAAATATTAACATTAAGTTCCATTTTAGAAAAGTCTTTTTTCAAATGGAAAGAAGATTAGGCCTTTTTTTTTTTTTGACCAAATTACCACCCTCAGAATTTTGGTCTCCGCTAATGATCTAAGGTTTCAAAGAATGAAACACAATTCACCAAGACCATCCAACCTCAAGGAAAACCAACAGATCCAGGTGAAAATTTAAGTTGACAGAAAATATCAAACCAAAGTTACAGCTGTAGTAAAAATGCAAAGGACTCTGTCTAGATGAACTACAAAACCAGGCTGGAAATAGCATAGGTGAGCCACTGTGCCATACACTGTATAACAGAGGTTGTGATTAGGCAGTCTAATAAGCTATTGCTAATGACTACAGAGACAATAGCCACTGTCTTGTTCTGCAATCAAATCAACCTTTGATGCACGGCTAGAGGAGCGAACATGAGCACAGATACAGGTATAATAAAACTAGAAAAGGTACATAAGAAGCCAAGAAAAAAAATCAAAGAAGGTCAAAGATATCGAATGGTTTCTGTCTAAGAAACAATTAAATAGTCTGGAATTCTTTGCCTGCAAAATAGATCTGAGGGAGCATCTGACAGATCTATAAAACAGCAAGTGGCATGGAGAAAACAGCGTTGTTCACTCTTTCTTCTCACGCAAGAACTACCAGTCATCCACTGAAATTAACAGGTAGTAGGTTTGAAATAAAGATGAGTACTTCCTGCACGTTGCATAGTTAAGTACTTTCTGCCACAAGATGTTGTGGATTATACAAGTTTACATGGGCTTAAAAACAAGCAGAAACCTTCCTGGAAGAAAGGCCCAACAAAGCCTTTGAACACACAGATATCACCACCTGCTCTGGGAGTCCCCAAGACTGGGAAAACACACTGAGGGAAAATTTTGGAGATGCCAGTCACTCTTAGCACTTTTGTGTGTTGAGAAACCAAGGAGCAGTGCTGAGCATGGGGCTAATCTGATGATCCTGAATGTTTTCTTCAGTCTTTAGTACTTTCTAAAGTGAAGATGGAATGAGCAGGAGTTGGATGGTCCATACAAGTACAGATCAAAGAAGTAGAGAGAGCACACTTCTCCGAGTCAGCTACCTAAATCAGGAAAATTAAGATGATTTCTACAAACATGGCTGGATTTGGAGAAAGACTATGAAAACATCCAAATACACTGTAACTAGAGCAGGTAAGAAAAAGAATGAGGAATTGCTCAAGAAATCACCCGCTAGTTCCCCATTTTTATTACAAGATGAGCTTCATTGAGAGACTGTCAGGTAAATGACAGAAAGCTCCAGTCGCTTGCTAAAGTTCACAAGCTTTACTTAGTTTTCCTTCAGGTCTTAGCATGCTGTAGGTCTAATAGCAATGGATTTTTTTTAATTTTTTTTTTCTCCTTTTTGACACTTCCAATTAGGTTTTCCTCCTGCCAGTTTCTGAGGATCATTCCCTGGAGGCAGCCGTGTATCCTTGCCCTTGTTAACTGCTTTTGAAATATTGCTGCTATTGTCAGGAACTATGCTATTGACTGAACTGCTCCGGAGTCCATTCATGATATCTGGTGGACATGCGCCCCTTAGAGAAGTTACTATTCCTGAGTGCTGCTCATCTACACGATGGAGAGAGATATTACTATGATTTGTACCTAGTCAAAGCATGCAAAGCAGCCACATCATGAGACAGCAGAAGGACCTGAAACTCTAAGTTATAAAAGTGGAAGCTGCAGATGGTCTCCACTGACTTCTTCTAAGGCAATGAGTTACACAACATCAGACTTGTCTCCAAACGCTCCTTCAGCCTGAAAATGTCAAGACAAGCCTCAGATCACTCCTTTTTAGTTCATATTTGTCTCAGAAAATAGAGAATATCTGTGGAAAGAGGGTATTTTGGGATTAAGTTTTAAAACCGTGGGTGTACAAGAAGCATGATACAAGTTTAGCTAATATACTAACTGGTGTCAAAAATCTCCTCATCTGAAATGGAATTTGCACCAAAAGGAATTCTTACCCAGCGACTGTGCCACAGGCTGTAAACACAGCCAGACACCCAATAAGAATTTCATTTGGCTTTTTTCCTATAAGTAAACATCTATTCATGTATACATTTCAGATAACGCCCTTAGTGCTCCTTGTAATATAATCTAACACTCACATGACATCGACCATCTTTTACTGCTATAAAAGCAGAGGCCAATATCCATGTTCTAGCAGGAGCACCCAAGTACTTCTATATTCAAAAAGTTAATTATTACAAGGACAGACCCAAAGACAATGTAGAATCAAATCAAATAATAATAGTTTGTAGTAGGAGGCTATCCTAAATTGACCTAAGGTAGGAGTTGGTAAACTGCATTTTTGATTGTTGACATTTTAGAAATAATTTGTTTAAAGAAACCAAAGTGTTGCACCTCACGTAAAGCCCTTTTTCATCCCAAGTTGGACAGCAATCATGTGTTAATCTCAGTGCAGGCAGAAGGAAAGGAATTTGCCAAGAGATTTTAATCCTGTAAATAATGGTTTCATTAAGAACCATACACGACTCCACAGGGAACTCTAAATATTAAGATTGGTAATAAAATCATTAGTTGTTCCAAGTCTTTCAGGATATCATGGAGCCCTAAAAAGTTAATGACAGTTAGTTAAGAGCCAGCTACCGATGGACCAAACGTCAGCCGGTTTGTTTAAAATTGGGTTGGAAAGAGTACTTCACACTGTGGGAGAACAATCCTCAATAACAGGGCAATGATCTCTAATACTTAAAAGAGCCTTTTTGATCACTAATTTCTAGTCACAGTCATAAAATTTTTTGTGAGGTCTAAGAGTTAAGGTTATTTGAATGCATAACAATGACTCATAAAAGCCTTACGAGAGCACTGCAGTTATTAAAACAAATGGTTTGGCCTCCAGATTTCAAACCCTCCAAATTTCCTAGAGCACGGTCCGGATAACTTCAAAGTTTAAAGTGACCACTTTTCTCCTGCTGAGTCTGAGACAAGATTTTACACGTATATGTGTGTTGTACATGTATATGTGAATGTGTACATATATGTAGGCAAATCAAAATCATCCGGATCCCAAAACTTCCAGATAACACTGCGGACAGCAGCCAAGGTATCTCAGCACATCTTCAGGTGCACGCGGGTGTTTTAATCCACCTGCTAAACCCAGCTCTTAACGCAGCAAAACCATCCTGGTGCTGGCAAGAGCTACCCATGGGTCTGCGTGCACACACCGCAGCTCTGCCATCAGGCACAGGTAGCGATTCGGGTACCAGGCGGGGCGGGGGGAAGGGAATGGATGCTCTTCCCAGCCCGACCCTGCATCCCACTCCCACGGGGACCGGGTGCTGCGCCAGTAGGCTGGGGCGGCCGCAGCCGTTCCCCACCGAGCCTCGCACGCCGCGGGAGCCCCGCCGGATGGGCAGAGAGCCAGCGCAGCTGCCGCCCTGCATCTCACTGCCCCTGGGCGGGCAGCCCAGGGTCCCCCCCGCCATGGGTTGGTTAAGCAGCCCTCAACACCTGCCACCCACCGCTGCCACGTGTCCCGCTGCCGGCGGGGGCGGGCACCCGCCAACGAGGGAGGCAGCAGGTCGCCCTAAGGTTGTCACAGCCCCGTGGGGCTCAGTGGATGACAGCGAGGAGTGCTGGTGGGATCCTGCAAACTGGCAGAGCAACTAGAGCTAAGCGGGGAAGCGGTTGTTTTGTTGTAGCAAGGCAGGTTCACACCAGTGGAGCAAGAGGTGCTGGGGGATGAGGGAGGGGGAAGGCGGTCACCCGGCAGGCTTTCGTCACCTGGATGGGAGGATTCTGCAATTAAAAAAAAAAAACAAAAAAAAAACCACCACCAAAAAAAACCTCCAACCACCAAAACACCCCAAACCACTGCTCCTAGGAGGGAGCTGAATTGCAGCTCATGCACAAGAGCATCCCCTTCCACATAACTGCGAGAACAGCTTTTTCCCATTGCCGTGCAGAACAAAAAACACGTCCAGACCCTGATGGCTGTAGTGGCTCCTCTGCCCTTCTGAGAAACACTCTGCTGCAATATTAACGCAGCCAGTACAAGCTGCTACTGCTGTATCCCCATTATGGTATTCTTTCAAATACCATAAGAAACAAATGAGGTAGTATTAGTCCCATAGCAAAAACACACTACCAATATTTTATGCTACTGGACTTTTCCCACAGTTTTGAATACTTTTGACAGTTTAATAAGACGAGTAAATAGCACATTTTGTGCAGACATTTTTCACATTTTTATGAAGAACTTCTTTCATAGGAGCAGACTGTGTCTCTCAATTCATAGGAGGGAAAGCAGGAGATCCCTTTACTTCCACACCTGCTTTCTTCATTGACTTTTCTGAATTTTCCTCATCAAAAATCACAATTTTTTAATCTGGCCTTCACAAGGCAAAATACTGATGCCACTTTTACTGAAATGAATGAAAAAAAAAATCCCAGTGATAAACAAAATCTGTATTTTGGACACTTATCTTAGACACTAATATGTTCCCATATTTAACAAAAAAATGCCCATTAAAACTCCAGTCCCAACACGATATAAAATGTTTACATCACTTCTGCCAAAATACATTCATCTAAGAACCCTCTTCCAAACAAACAGATAACATTTCCACTTCTACTTGTGTATGAATCCATGTATTAATGTATCCATTCTAACAATTAGTCTATTTAAAAAAAAAAAATCCACACTATTGTGTTAACAAGCATCATAAGTGCAGTGACAGTGCTGCTAAATTAAGTATACTTTGGGCTAATTTTACGTTTTTATCACAATACTGGAGAAGTATTAGGAAGCTATTACTTTGTCAGCTTTCTCATTTAGCAAAGCAGCTTCAATTTATTAACAGTGTGGAGTGTGAATGAATCAATATGTTTCATTGGGCAATGTGTCATTTGTTAATCGGATATTGATGAGATTATTGACGCGCAGCTAATTAATCTCAAACCCTGTGCTAGCCTTCATATGTTTCCTTAATTATGTTCTTCATCTTAGTCTTCCAAGTTTGGCATGCAGACGCCGGCTTGTAGACAGTGAGTGAAGTAAGCTGTCAGAGGGTCTTTTCACACATTTACAATCCCTTGGCAGCAAAATTATTTTCCTACTTGTAAATAGGTATCAAACAAATATTTAACAATATTTGCCAGAAGATTGATATTGATTTGGCAGGGAGTCACTCCAAATTAGCTTAGCAAGAGATCTTGCATCAGAAGAAGTGTATTTAAATAGATATATCTAACCAGCATTAAATAATTATGGAACCATAAACCTGTAATCATTGGGAAGCACTAAAATTGCATCTCTGCAGTCGTTATCATTGAACTCCTGGCTAAAGACACCTACTGTAACAGGGGTTTAGTTTTTCCCTCCTGCTGCAAAAAGACAAATGTTATTTTTGCACTATGATTTTCTTTTATCAGCTGGCCAATTTTAGCAAAAGGAAAACATCCTTTTTAACGAGATATAAAAGACGGGAATAATTTCACAGGCTGTGACAGGCCACATACCCTAATTTCACAGGGTGCCAACAGAGCTCTGGCTGAGGAGGGGGCAGGGTGGGTTAGTTCATTTTTGAGCATCCCCTTCTGGCTGAGGGCACAGCCCTGCGGTGGGATGCGAAGATGTGCCAAGAGCCATTTTGCCCATTTCGGCTGGAGTCAGCTGAGGACACCAGCGTCCTGGGCGCCACAGACAAAGGGAGCTGCAACAACACAGCTCAGGAGGGTGGTGCCCGGCTGGAAACCCTTTGTGCTACCTACTCAGGCACAAGAGCTTTAATGGGTATACAATTTGCATCAGGCTTATTATTGCTGTATTTTTTTAACCCACAGAAACACACGTCAATGGGACTAAGTAGTAAAATAAATCCTGGTAAGGCCTCTGCTAAGTAAAACACAACAAGTCTGCTCTACCCAGGCAAGGGTTCTCTCCAAAGGGCAGGAACACAGATGCCAAATACAAGTTGATTTATGAAAAATACCATTCAAAGTGTCTACTTCATCTCTAAACTACCTGCCTTAAGCTACATAACTTTTTTTTTTTTAAATAAAGAATCTAGAGCACTCGAGTAAAACTATCAATTGTCAGCTGTAAACAACTGAGAGGACAAAGACAGTTTTTATTTCCCCTCCTCATGCCTAGCTTGATTTCCAGGCAGGAAGAAGAAAAGATATGTCACAGGTGGAGATGAGGTGGACTGGTGCTCCTAGTGCTATTAAAACCTCTGTGGTGACTGCCTGAGGTATCCCGCTCACACAGGACTAACCTGATGACCGAAGTTTAGAGACAAGTAAGAAATACCCCTGGGTCTGTATGACAATGACTGGTGGAGTATTTTTTGTCTCTGCCTATAACCACCAGGATATCCCAGCTTAGAAAATCCCCAGCTATTTGAGGGACCTAGAACACTGATCGATGGGAAGCCCCCATAATAATGCATCTTACCAGTCGTTATAGCTCTCAAGACGCGTATGGCACAGCAGCTCAGGACTCTATGCTTACGGGCACTTGGAAAAGTCATTTTTTTCTGGGTTAGTCATGCGCTGTCTGTGATTATCAAGGTGTCCTTCAATAACTCAGAACGCACTTTCCAGTCCCCTTCCACGTAACCCTAAGCTTTAGGCTTCTGTCCTGGTTTGAGAGACACTGGACTAATTTCTCTTTCAGTAATTTTACTTTGCAAAGTCTCTTGTAATGCTTGGGAAAACTGCACTTTTAGACGATTCTAGTGTCTGAATTTGTGAAAAGATTTACTTCGTAGCCAGCTATCGTATGCGGGTTTCAAGGTCTCGGTGTTTTTGAGCTCGCCAGGTGCAGGGATGAGGAGGAGCAAGACCCGGGCACCTGACCCTAGCTGGCCAACAGGATTATTTCATACCCTGAACATCACATTCACTATAAATTAGAAAGTTTGCTGAGAAGTTCTCTCTCTTCCTTTATGGCTGCCATCCTGAGGACTTCTACCCCGGTGCCAGAGCCCTGAGCCCTTCCCATCCTCCTGAAGCAATAGCACTCAGTGTCAAACATTTGCTGTCCACTGCTGGGAGTGCACAGCTTCCTACTGATAGAACTGGCTTAGTGTAATCCTTGTATATTTTATATTGGTATCAGGATCAATATTGGTTCTTTAGTGTTTTTAAAGTTAATTATCTAGTCTTATTCTATTAAATCTGTTTCTACTTCAACCCTCAGGTTTTCTGTTGGGTTTTTTTTTTTTTTTGTCCCCCTGATTCCCCTTCCTGGGTGGAGAGGGGTCATTGGGTGATAGAACAATTGTTCGAACAACAATAAATTGTTGTGGGTTCCTCAGATCACAACAGCCTTCTACCGGCTATTTGCATGACAGCTGTGAGGAGGTTAAGAGAGAGCACTGCATCTGGTACCGTGGGTCCTGAGCTCCCCCAAATACATCCATTAAGATTTTTAGGGTAGAAAGGGGAGGTCAGGCTAACTAACAGACAATGGGGAGAGGGTGAGGTGTTCTCAAAGCCAGTTCAGAATCGGGCCCTTCCAGACAGGAAAGGTAATCGGAAATAAATTGTGAGGTGAAAATGGTCTGTAATGAACCATGGAGGCATTTTGGTCTGCCTCCAAAAATTCAGGCAACAGAACTGTAAATGGTCCTTAGCTTTCAAAAACAAATCATGCCAGCAGCAAGTTGTGTCACCTGCGCAGGCACTGTATGTGACAACAAGACTACCATGTTTCACCTAGCATTGTTTCAACTTATTTTAGAAAAGCAACCTTTAAAAATGCTATCACAGAGTTCCTATTTTTCATATATTGAAAGAAAGCCAAGAATACACACATAACTGCACAGCCCACTATATGCCTTGCAAGCTAATCAAATACACTTGAACATAGCTCTTATCTTAAAGTATGTGGATTTCCTCCCCCAAAAAAGGAAATAAATGCCAATTTTATTCCATATTTATAGACATCCTTCTAAAGGTAATCAATAGGCTTCTAAATCTTAGATAAGCAACACTGACTTTGTCAGTAACCTTCAGCATCATACCAGTATTCACAGCTGTTCAGTTCATTTTTTCAAAATCTTGACCAACAGGTTTATGTTGTGATTATTCCAGAGAAAGCAAAAATGATAAAAATTTCATTTGATGTGACACTACAGCAGTAATCGTCCTAATTGGTCTTTGTTTCTGTTTGTCATCTGTAATTATTCTCTGCATAAATTATCACATTTGACTGCAGCATTTATGACCAGTGAGTTCCTTAATATGCCATAATCAAAATCTTTACAGCAATACATTTACCCAAGTAAGTTGAAAAATCCAGCCTGAAAGTAACACAAAGGTATATTTTCTTAAAAGCTCCTGGGACCGATGAAAAGAATAAAAAACTGTTATTACTGACTATCACATCTTAGCCAATTATGATCTATGTAAAATTCTATTCACAAGAAAATTCACAGCATCCACAAAAAAAAAAAAAAAACCCACACCACAATTAACCATTCCATGCCAACTTGACTGGCCCATGCCAAATCTGGTCAGACATTCTAGCCCCTACCTCCTCACCTCAAAATGAAGGGGTGAAAAAAAAAAAAAAAAAATCTAAATCACAACGTGAAAATAAAACAAAATTTTTGCCAAGAAAGTTTTAAATTTGTTTTGGTTTTCTCAAAACACAGGTTCTATTATTGATATTTACTTACCAAAACCATAGCATTATTTGCATTGCTATATGGGAAAACACTTTTCTCTAAATAGAGGTGAGGTTATTGATAGTGGTGGCAGTGGTGTTTGCTGTGGACATACCAGCCCTGGGAGAGAGACATCCCACCCAACTGTCCTTCCCAGATAATCGAGCTGTGTCAAAAACAACATGACTTTTTCAGTGTATTGTCTACTCTGCTCCATCAGAAGTCTGACATGGGATTTTATTCTATTTATAAGCCTTAAGATTCCAAAAAGCTGATTGTAATTTACAGAAATTTCTCACACAGTTGCTGCTTCAAGGGTCTAGTCTCAGTTTTTCATGTACTTGCCCCAAATACTTGTGCTTGCCTGAATCTGACTGTGTATTTGTAGAGTGCTTAAGACAGTTGAGAGCACTTACTTTATTCCTAAAACACTATAGATATGTGACAATTCTGTATCGTGTCTGAGGAGCCATTCCCTTCCTAATTCCCATTATTGGCAAACTTATTTCAGGTTTGCATCAGGGAGAAAACAGAGGGTCTGCATTTGGATGGTGTGATTTAACAGTGAAATAGGAAGTCAACCATATACGTTGTCTTCTAAATAAGTATCATTTCACATTTGATCAGAGGATTTAAAAAGATCAGAGTTGGAACTTAAGGCCAGGCTGAATTTTCAATTTTACACCTGCATCAGTGCATTGTTTATTTTGCAACAGAGCTGCTGCAAAAGCAGGAGTAAGCAACAGAAGAATCACGCCCCATCGCCACGGTTTTTCTACAAACAAAGCCCTTTAATACCCATTCTCTGAATTTCCCTACGTGCTGCAGATTCTATCCAGTAAACCCTACATTTTCAAAGTCTATTCTACATTTTCTTAATTCTAATTAAACAAATCTTAATCTTGACTTTAATGGCTGCAATTATGATACTTCATTATGTTAAATGTTAGTTGCAACATAAGAATAAATTGTATAAACAGTTTAGCTGCAATTTGCATGGAGTCTAACTGTACATTACTCATTAACAAGATGTGGGTAGCAGCAATTATAACATTTCCTCCTAATGTCCCTATTTATTGAGTCTCAGCAGCAAGCCCCCTTTTCACAACACACACTGATTGACGATAGCAGCTTTTGTACTTGTGAAGAACAGGCACAGTAACCTGCTGTGTGCCTGTAACTCAGATCGATGAAAGTACACATTAGCTCTTAGCCTCGCAGGCCGGAGTTCCTGAAGGTCAAAATAGCCATCAGCATCACTGTAGGGTACAGAAATCATTTCACAAATTGTGAACAAAAACAACACAACTTGCTTTGCAGTTTGATTATTGTTTATAGATACAGCAAGCCAAGAATTAAAGCATAGCCTTGAGGCAGCGTAATTATTTACAGCTGAAGACTCATATCATTATTAGCGTGCTCCTAATTGCTTGAAGTTATATCAATGTTAGCTGATTTAACACATTTTTGATAAGAGGCATGGAAATTGTTTTCTCTGCATATGGAATGTTGGATCATTTCTTTATTTTTTAAGGTCTTCCCTCCTCCCCTTTCTTTCAAACTGTCCCTTGTTTGCCATTGAAAAAAAACCCCACACCCATAAATTCTCCTTTATTCTGGATGTCTGTAACTATCACTGCAGTGCTTTGTTGTCTTTCTGTGGAACCGTATATTTGAATTTAGCTGGACCAAAACCATGCCAGGCTTTGGCTTTCACTAACAATGGACTTGATAATTTCACATCAATATCAACTAACTAGAAAATAAATCACACTTTGCTTTGGGTGGCAAATCCTAATCTG
>NW_009648440.1:2568106-2576267 GCF_000708025.1 Charadrius vociferus
AGCTAGTCTCTCCACGAAAGGGAATAGGGAAAATCTCAGGGACTGAAGTGGCACCTGCATCGGGCCTCACATACACATTTTTGCAGACAGACAAGGGTTATCTACTGCAACATCACTGTATCCAGTTCCCTTGATCTACTGAAAAGACAAATTAGGTTTGCTATTAATAGACCAGAGCAACAAATGATTTGGGAACTTTTCGTTTCACCCGACCTGTAATTTGTCACTCAATTTGTTCCTCTCATTCAAACCAGGAGAGCAGCCAAGCACTGACACAGACAAAGCCTTGAGCCACTGCTGGCCAAACACCAGGAGAGTTGAGTTAATGCTGGTGAGGACATGAAGCAGGGATGGCCTGGGAGGCAGGCTGGGGACGCTGCTGGTAAAAATCACAGCATATGGGGAAAGCTCCTTTCACCAGCACTGAGTGAATGGTGCATGGGTAACTATAAATTTAACTTTTCTGAAGTTGGCTGCACTTGACTTCACAATCTTAAAAATGTTATTTCAACAGCGTACATAATGCAGTACAGACTTCTCAAGGCAAATCAAATAGAAACAAGATCTTATTTTCCTTCTGTAACTTCCTTCCCATCCTCTAATTAGAGCACTTAAGTTTTAATTTCCACGTCAGGTATTTCTGCTTCTTGAGACATGCTGACGGGCAGCAGAAAGAGGACGTCATTTTACAATGGGAGCCAGGGAAAAGCAGTGGTTCTTGCCCATGGAGCTACAGTGGTCTTCATCTCACTCTGCACAGCAGTGTGGAGACCTTGCCTGAAAAGACCACCTTCCCCAGCAGGATGAGCTCAACCCAGGCTGGAGAAGCAGCAACAGACAGCAAGAGGACTGATGGTTTAGCTTTCCTTGGCAAAACAAAGGCTGACAGGAACAGGACTGGTGTCAGGGGTGAGCAGAAAGGTAGGAAAGAGAGTCACTTTATTTCTGCTCGTGTAACGTACAGGCTTTAGTCAGCTTACAGAAGTGATCCTGTGATGTGACCAGCAGGGATGCTGAGGATCCCAAGCACTTCTCCACTTCTCACTTAAGCACAGGCTTAATTTTATGTGCAGAATTCAAAACAGTTAATCACATCCTTCACTGAATTTTGGCTCAGCTACCTAAAGATTCATTTAACTGGGCTAATTATTTTATAGAAGTGCAACAAAGGACAGGTCAAATAATTACAGACTGGGCTATTTTAAAATAACGATCCGACTGCTGAAAGTTACAGCATCTGGCTACTGAGAGGCGTGATGCTAGCTGAATTATACATTACAGTTTCCAGCGAGGACAATCTTCCATTTTTGTCTGTGAATGGGGAAATAAAAAACTGCAATAGCGTGTGAAACTGTCATAACAGCTTTTCACAGTTGAGACACATTAAATTACCAGCAATCAATATCCTGAGAAAAACTTAAAAGAAATAGATTTGCTGGGAAGGAATAAACAAGTGCACCCACTTTTAACTTGGAGCTTTAGTTTGCCCAGCGCTAAAGAAGACATAGCAGCTGCATAGATTGAAGCTGAGAGAAACAGGAAAAAAGCCCAAACATACCAACTTCACAGGGGACTTTGCCTGGGAACAAAAGGATGCGGCTTTTAAGAATTAACTTTTGTACACACGGCATGGCATTCAGAGAAACAAAAACTGAGGGAGAAGCTTATGCAGGCCAAGTAAGAGCATGTCTTGAGACCGCAAAAGACCAACTCTTTGCTATTCGTCTCCCATACGATTAAAAACTAAACGACTGGTTGTTGTTCCTCACTGGGTGCTTGGTATTCTTGGCATCTTATAAATGGATCTTCTGCAACCCAGCCAGGTTTCCTGAGCTGGCAAATCACAGATCCTGTGATGACACATGGGTTTTCTGTTGCACGACTCACATGCCCGGTACTTCTTAACAGTTTTTGTTTTCTGAGTGTAGCTGGAGTTGCACAGCCCTAGCAGTCAAATACAGTAAATGGAAACTGCTGTCAGTATGAACCAGATTAGTCAATCCCTATAGCACAAGTGAATTTCAGATAGCAGCTCAAGCATGACCACTATGATCACAGCCCAATGTTTATGTATACACAGAAACAATGAAGTGGCCTGGCAATTACTGGAAATACATTCCTCAAGCTTTCAGGCTATGCCAAGCTTAAAATTGTGGTCAGCTCATGTGGGAGAAACTAGATCAACTTGGATTGCAGTGCAGCAGTTGTAATTGAATTGTATATTTTGCCTTTCTATAAAACTTTCAGTGCTAAGTGCACAACAGCTTAAATGACCGTGACATATAGTGCTTTCTGTGCCTTCAAATCTCGATGGTATACAACCGCGCTGCCTCTTCCTGACTCACACACGTCCCACCGGCACAGCCGAACACCACGCACCACCCTGCCTCTCTCCAAAGCCATGAGGGAGACAGATCCAAGCCCGCAGCAGTCAGTGATGAAGCCCCTGGGATTTGCTGTGACTAGCGGTGGAAAAAAACGCAGGTTTGGAGCAGTCTGGCCCTGCCCCAGTTGATAGGAGCTCTGTCGTTTCCTTCAGCTGGGCTAGGGTCATACCCTGCAAGTTTGCACAAGCAGCTGAGAGCTTGGTGCTTAAAACATCTACCTACCGCAGTGAAGTTTGCAAAATAAGGCAAGAAATGCCAGCTTTTTTCCTTTTTTTTTTTTCCACCCTCTCCCCTAACTAGCCTGACTACTCTTTCATTATTATTTTTTTCTTGGAAACTCTGGCCATTACAGCTCCCTTTCTTTTTATTTTGGTATTTCAAATATTTCAGTCAAGTTTTAAACATATAAAAGTATGTACATATTTTTATATATGATTTATTATACATATTTAAAATCATTCCCCTGTCTCATGTACTGCACTGATCCATGATCACGCTGGCTGCTGGCAAAGCTTGGCCATCTCCATCCTTTCCTCAGTGCCTGGCTGGGGCCCCAAAACACTGCACTCTGTACCCCGCGCCATTCACTCACCCCAGCCTTCCTCAAGTTGCTCCACTACAGCCTACAGGCAATGATCTCATGTCCACTTTCATAATATTTTAAAATTATTGACTTCTGCTGAAAATACTGACTTTTCACTTAGCCAAAATTTCCTTAATTTTCCACCTTGTTTGATGCGTCAAAAGATTTCTGCAAAAAGTAACTTGGCAAAGGTTTGTTTCAAAACCAAGGTTTCTGTACAAAGTAGTTTTGAGCTGAGATTTTTTTTTTTTTTTTTTTTTTTTTACACAGCACTGGTTTAGTGAGTTAACACACATATCTCTGCCGCTTCCCCACCTGCTATACCAGAGGAAGGAAAAAACAGAAGCAAACACTTCCTTACCTCTCCCCAACAGAGCTAAGACAAAATACGTGCACCAATGTTCTGGGGGGTGATTGCAGTACAAGAATAAGCAGATAATATGACCTAAGTCCACAGTTGTGTAGTTCTACTTATGTTTCTGTGACAGTTGAAAAGAACTCCAACCTCTTCCATTCCTGTTTCCTGAAGTTACTAAGCTGTATTATGTTTAGCAGTTTACCCAGTTTCACCTATCAAAGTGGTCTATCTTGTTTTTCTTAATTAGAATTCAGTTTTGCTTCCCAGTAATTCAGGCAGCATCATAAGACAGAAACAGCTAGGCAAGAAAAAAAAAAAAAAAAAAAAAACACAACAGAAGGAAAGCTACAAACAAAACAAAAACCTGAAGCAATTTAAATCTTCTACTGTATAAGGCTAATGTTCTGGTTGACACCTGGCTAGGCTTCCTAAATACTAAAATTCAAGTTGGAGAGAAGGAGAAGAACAATATACAAAATAAATATTCAACCAACAGTATTTTACTTGCTCAAGAGAACAGGGCAACATTTACCCAGACATTTTAGGACATTCCAGTGTGCTTTAGCTGGAGTAAAGCTTTCAGTTAAATAGTTCTCTGAAAAGACATCAATATTTCTTAATTACAAAGCTACACAGGGAAGAATGTTTACGTTACATACCAAAGTTGAGATGACTTTTACTGGGTGAAGGGAAATGATATTTCAGAGGTTGACTTTTCTTGTACTCTATCATTTGGCCCCCATATCAGAACAAATAAAACATTTTCACTGAAGCTGCTTCCTCAGGCCACTTTTTCTTTCAGAAATTTGTTCTAAGGCGTTTCCTGTCAGTGCTTCCCATCGTTCTCCAAAGTTTGCATTTTTTTAATATATATAAATTTTACTGTCCATGGCAATAAATATCATTTCTGTCATCCACAACTATCAATATGTCGCAGAGACCACATTTCCATCTCATGTGGTTGTGACGAGCTTTCAAATTTGGCTGCCAGCATTCATCCCTTCTTGGCTTAAGAGCAAAGTAAATCTGCAATAGCCATTAACTATTACTTTAACCAGATCTAAGGCTCTTAAGTACCCTACTGCAGCCTCTTACCTCACTGTTGCTCAAAGAACTGTAAATGCCAAACCGATGATAACATCAAATAAAAATTTCACTTCATGAAAGGTCCAGGTGTAATTGTCAAAATCTTTTCTGTGGCACAGAACATTAATCTCACAGGTATAAGGATGATGCTCAAGTTATAGAAAGCAACCCAGAGACGGAACTGTATGTAATATTACGGCACATGTCTGATAGGACCCAGATGCATTTCCCAGCCCCCTATTGGAGGAAGATGCCTAGGCGCAGCCGGGACACACAGCAGGATGGGACTCTGGGGAGCCAGGAGACAAACGTATACCCAAGGTGGAAACCAGCATGGAGAGAGCAGAAATGCAGGCAGAGCACAGCATGTACCTTGATTTGGGCATCAGGGTCGACGGGCACATGATATCTATGAAACTCTTACCTCTATATTGTAACAAAAAACATTGCTTTCTAGACATTATTATAGTTACTAATTAAAGAGAAAACTTGGGTTTATGTGATTAAGCAAGTAAAAGCCAGAGGAAAAATACCCCACAGTTTAAACTCTCTCCTCTTGCACGTATGCAATAAGGCTTCATATATCCATATAATACAGACCTCTTACATTAATTACATTCTATTGGCTGGATAAAGAGCAAAAAGGCTTCCCACAGCTCAAGATACACACAGGCACAGTATTGTGTGTGTTGCTATGACCAAAAAGATCAGTTTCTGAATCATATTGCAGCAGAAAAACAGTACATTTGCTAGAAGTATGCTATAACCAGCCCAAAGTTTCTACCTAGAAAATTAGCTCTTCTTTACATTAAAGTAAAATTAGCTTTTATACCTATGACACACCTTTAACTCCAGTTTCACTCTGAGTTCTGGTAGAGAAGCCAGCCTCAGGTGACATCCATGGCTTAAGATGGTCAGCGTGAAACAGAATCAAAGATCTCTTTTCTTCCTCCTGACCAAAATGTTTAACTTCCTTCATATTTGCATACCGGCTTCACTTTGAAAAAGTATACAACAATGTTAGTGTTGTTATGGGACACAGTTTTCTCATTTCCAGAATGCAATTTGTAGGAGGACACGTAGGCAGAAGTCAAACCTGCCCGCTTGCACTGCCCAGCCTGCCGCAGCAGCTGCTGAGCTTTAACGGCTGAAAACTGTATTTTCAGTCACTACACCTTGCAACTTTTCAGCGCTCTTGTGTCAGCTACTATACAACCCTCGGAAACTGGTTCCTAGGAAATCTGCGCAATGGCTGAGAAACAGAAAGGGAAAACTCCAAGCCACCATGTAAAACACATCCGAGGCCACAGCTTGTCATTGCTGACACAGACATGTCTCAAAACGGGCTCAGCCTCTCTCTCCATCAGCTCGAGGACCATAGATAACCTCTCCTCCATGGAGCTTTTTCCAACCAGATGCTTGAATAGAAAGTAGGTAGAGACAAATGTCAGCATCACTTAAGCAATACCCAAATATGTGTTTATTCACACTGCAGACGTCTCGCTGCTGCAGTGCTGTGCCTGTCCCTGACTCTTCAAAGAGGCCCTCAGAAGCCAGAGCTTTGTGTGGTGTGGTGGAGGCAGCATTGTTCTCATTACCACTCACAGAACTCGTATCCAACCATTAAATTATATAGCTTTCATCTGTTTCTTAAGGAGACAAGGCTAATGCGATCATGCTGAGCGCGTGCATGCGTGTGTCCATCCATATATCTCCCAGCAACTTTTGAGCATCTTGCCTGACTTTGATCACAGCTGGCAGAAGGTCAGAGACCTCGACATCACCAAGTTCCTGCAAGTCGTCAGGAAAACAGGCACCTGGTCTGAGGGGAAGGAGACCTAATTATGGGTCCCCAAGCAGACAAAGCATGCAATCCCCGCTCACCCTTGGACTCCAAAGGATCCAACATGAGTCACAAAACCAAAAGAAACCAGGCTCTGCCAGTCCTGCAGCTTATTGAAGCATCACAGCAGCAAGAGCCACCGTGAGCTGTGGCCTCCCACAAAGCACCCTGCTCTCCCAGATCCTGCAGCTCTGCCTTCTGGAAAGGGCTTAAACAGCCCTTGGTCAATGCAGCTGCCTCGCACAGTTTTATAAAGAACAATTATTCCAGATAGAGAGCAACACCACAATAGTTCCCTCCTGTATCATCTCTGCAAGACAGGACTTCTCTGTTGACCTTGACATGCAAGCCAAAGCACTGAGCGTTCACACCATGCCTTTCACAGACCACAAGGAAACTCTGACCTCACAGAAGTCAATAGGAGTTTCTTTTATGGTTTATGGAAGAAAGAGAGCTGTAAAAAGGCATATGTGTTGGGGAGGAATTAATATGAAAAACGAACAAGAAAGAATTGTAAGAAGATACCTTCTTGCAGACATCACATTAAAAAAAAAAAAACAACTACAAAGATAATTAAAAAAAAAAAATCAGCTCCTCTGGATTCAAACTTCTGAATTCACATTGTAAATAGATTTAAATTAGGGGTTTTTTATCCTCTTCCCTGACTGGATACACGGTGAGCTGGGAGGTTATCCTGTATACACACCATGTTCCCACAAATACTGTAGAGTTCCTTCAAGTCCTCTTCCTGTCTATAGGAATCAAGAGCATTACAAGGAGCAGAGGATCAGCAGGTGTGAAAGCTGTCTTCCTTCAAACATTATTCTTGTTATTCAGTTCAGAGAACCTATGCATCAGAATCAACCCTACTGAATAAAAGACCACCCTAGAAATGCTTTGTTTATAAACATAAATGTATGCACACGTATATGCATGTGTGTACATACAGACACTATACACAGCGTCTCAATGCAATCAAAATAGCCAGTTGTCACACCTTTGTATGCCATGCGTAGTGGCATTCACATAGTTGCCGGAAGAGTACTCTTTTGAGCTACAAATTAGAGGTAAACTTCAGCTATTTTTAAAGAAATACAGTGAATGCTTCTTCTGGCAAGTGCACTGCAAAAGCTAATATTTAAACAACAGTAGCAATAAAAGGTATTAGTTCTATGCTGTAGAAAAGATTTACAGTAAGATAAAGAATGTTCTTTTTTTTTTTTTTTCTTTTGCCCCTTTTTTTTTTCATTCAGGAAAAGCTGTGGTTTAAGGCAAGCACTCACATCAGTAATGGCTGTGTTCTGTTTGTGTCCTAGCACAAATCAGAAGATATTGATCTGTCCAGGCTGCCCTAACTCTTGCTTTTTTTTTTTTCCTTAATCATCTTAATGCACCATAAAAACAAGTGAAGTATCATGGCATCCTGTCCCTCCATCACTTCAGCTCCAAGTTCTGTTTCCTTCAGGCACTGAACAGAAAATTTTCTTGACTAGTTTAAAAGCTACTTTTAAAATCATTTTACCTACATTTCTTTTTTTAAAAAAACTTTATACATAAAATACTTTAAATCGCTTAATTCATTCAACAAAATACTAAAACTTAAAAAATTATTTTTGCTTACTATCTACACAAGTCTTCCCAAAACTGAGTTTCAAAGAAAATTGCACAGAAGGATGTTTAAGTCCCAGTAAAATCCATCCATACCTTTGGCTTTTGACAAGTCAAGGCACCATAGAAAAGTCCCAGCAAGTCCCCAAATCCAGATGCCAGCCACACTCCCTGCTAGCATATGGTTGGGGTGCTGTGGTGTCCATGTCCAACTGGTGCCTCTTTCTATGTAATTTTAGCATCTCAAGGCCTAATCCAAGGGATTTCAAAACAATAGTGTTCATTCCACCAGTGCC
>NW_009648440.1:2576311-2583947 GCF_000708025.1 Charadrius vociferus
CACACATACACCAAACATCACTTTTGAAATTACCTCCATAATATATACCAGATAGATCAGCAAGATTAAGTCGTTTAGGACAAACTTATTTGTGAATAACATTTTGAAATGCTTTGCAAAGGGCCAGGCTTGAATTCTAATTATGCAATATTATTTTTTTATGATTATCCATTCTTTAAAAGCACTCATCAGCACTCTCTTTTGGTTGCCTCTACGCAATGTATATGCGGAATTATTAATGCTCCTGAAATACCACACAGTAACTAAAAACCGAAAGGTCCTTCCCCTGCACGGGTGTGATGACAGGGCAGCACTGACACAGACTCTGTGCAAGAGTGAAAGGGATAAAAATCCATTCCTCCCACTGTACCCAGCAACAGCATACACAGGACATAGTTCGCGTAGTCAGCCTGGAGAACTGCTTTTCTCAACGGGCATCATGTGCAGCTGTGAAATACTTGGGATGGGCTTGTGCATTGTTCAGGCCCTGCCTTGCTTTTCTGTTTGGTTTCTGCTGTTTGCTTATCAGGTTACCATGATTAACCTGAAAGGAGGTTGTAGCGAGGTGGGCACTGGTCTCTTCTCACAAGTTACAACTGATAGGAGAAGAGGAAATGGCGTCACATTGCACCAGGGGAGGTTTAGGTTAGGCATTAGGAAAAATGTCTACACTGAAAGGGTAATCAAAGACTGGAACAGGCTGCCCAGGGAAGTGGTTGAATCGTCATCCTTGGATGTATTTAAAAGCCGTCTAGATATGGTGCTCAGGGACATGGTTTAGAAGTGGGCCCGGTAGAGTTAGATAACGGCTGGACTTGATGATCTTAGAGGTCTTTTCCAGCCATAACGATTATATGATTCTATTACTGTTTTATTCAGATTAAGTGTTATGTTACCACTAAAAACAAGAGTCATAAAAAAGTTGAATTCTTTGGAGCTGGTCAAATGAGAGAAGAAATTGAGGGAAGTGATCCATCTTGGTTAAAACGAAGAAAAATACTAAGGTGAAGGGCAGATAAGCTTATTTCATCAGGTAGATTTCCATCTTAAAATGCCTGTTGAAACCTATTCAGTATTATACCAGCAAAAGCAGTGCTTTTGTTTCTACTTTTATTTGTAAGTTGCTAAATAAGTAGGAAGGACTTATATGTGTGTATGTGGTTTTATTCATTAATCGGATGTGCCATAAACTGAGGAAAACAAAATCTTCGCTTCCTCTCTGCTGTAGTGAAACCGCAGTATACAAGTTGTAGCCGATATGCCTGACCTCCCAGGTAAAATTAAACTGACTGAAGGCAGACTGAAATTCCCTTGTCACACTATTATCTCCCTCTATTTAAGTTCATATGAAGCCCTGTAATTAAGAACAGCTTTTAAATTCCAGTGAAAAGGAAAAGGGTTTGGATTTTCTGGTAGAAGTGAAGTAACAAACAAAAAAAGAAAGTCATTCTTAGAAGATGTAAGGATTAAAGTCCTCTTTAAAAAATAAAAAAAAAAAAAGGTAGCAAATTTTGCCAAGACAAACCAGACAGGCTGCTGCTAACATGAGGAGGCTTCCAGTGACACAGGCTACAGAGCAAGCGAGGCAGATGAAAACAAACATGACAGCTTGGAGGAATACCAGAGTATTTTCACTCTGTGGAACAGCCTCTTTTAAGAGATTTAAAGTTACTATCTTTTAGTTTAGCTAACCCTTGTGGGAAAGCGTATAGAAGGGGAAAGCTGCCCAAGGTGCTGTATTTGGGCAAGGGGTGGGCATGTCTACCCTATCTCCACCAGAACCGGACCCATGCCGCTCAGAAAGGCAAGGTGCCCTCACTTCACTCGTAGCTGAGGATACAAGCCCTTCACATCACCACACCACCTCCCTCAAAACCTAATTCGTGCCAAGCACGGGTGGAACAGCAAGGGTGAATTCATCTTCTGGATCTTATTTTATTGTCCTATTCATCTGTGTCCAAGCAGAGCCAAAGTAGCTACGCCAACGCGTGACTTCTATTATGTTCAGAGGATTGCTGCCACAGCTACGTTAACCATGGGGTAAGATAAAACAGCATATTCCCCCCTTTTAGTGAATATTTCCTGCTTAACGTTAATGGAAACTCCAGCCAAAAATAAGAGAGATGCATCCTTGCCACTACACTGGGACTACTGGATTTTCTCCTCCACGTTCGCTTGGTGGTTTTGAATTAAATCGAATCAGAGGGCTGAGAATGAGTGCTCTCCCAAAATAACGCAGTTCAGTCTCATTGCAGGGAAACCATGGGTCTCCGATTTCTGCTGCGGACACGGCCTCTAACTCGGGGGTGCCAGGCCAAAGTCCCCCGGCACAATTTCGTCAAAACCTCTTCAAGTCAAGACAAAAGTAAAGCCATGAATACTCCTTATTGCATGCCTCTCTGCTGAATAGCTTAGTATTGCCCTATTCCCTATGACAATGGAGTTAAGGGAATGAAACATGTTGTTTGGAAACAGCAAAAAGCTGTCAGCAGTAACCACTGTCAATACTCATGCTGAGCTAAGCTTGGTACTCCTGCTTGTCATTTATTTATTTACTTATAAAAAAACATGTTTGATATAAAGCGCTTCTGTATGCAAGCAACAATGCCAAACTAATAAGCCAGTGATTAATTTTGTTCTTGTCCTAGGTTTGTTTTCTTCTTCATAATCTACATAAATACATTAGAGAAAACATTCATTTGCCTAGACTTTATGTGGTATGAAGCAAACCCAGAAGCATTTTGCAAAGGCAGCTAGTTGTCACAGAAGAACTGGGCGGGTGAGCAAAAAAGACAGACATGAAAACATATTTAGAGAGCTGCATGCAAGCTGTAGAAAGGCACAAGAGACATTACGTTAAAAAAAAAAAAAAGCCCACACCACAAAGAAGTTGCTCAGCACTTTTAAAGAAGCTGCCAATCTAAGAAATGATCTCGCAGACTTCAGTCACGATTACCACAGATGGCAAGAAATAGCCAGATAGGGGAAAATAAAAGAAAATCCAGTAATAATTTTACAGAGAAGAATAAATAAAAAGGTTTTAAAAGGAGGTCTTCACTGGTCACTTTCTGTAGACAGTGGTATTTAAGATTTTTTTAATACATTATTAACTGTATGTTTTCCCTATAACAGCCAGCAAAAGGCCTGACTTTGTATAGAGAAATCTGATACTGTTCACAGAGGTTTTGTTTTTATTGCTGTGCCTGGGCTGTAGCACAACAGCGCTGGTAGCAAGTTTTCTCAGATTGTTTTTGGTGCCACCAACTGCCTTGTTCCGAAACAGTAAAGGGCACGCTCCTTCCCAAGAGCACGGAGGAAAGCCATTCATAGAGTACAAGAGGGCTGTTAACGCTGTACGACTAGTCAGATCACTCCAGATCTCAGAATATTCTTCATATTTCTCGTGGTAACTGTTTTACAGACAAAGGAGAGGAGAAGTCATTTTATCAAATTAAATCCCCCTCTCATAAAAATTCTTCAAACTCCAGCAAAGCCTGAGAAACAGACAACAACATCACGTCCCATCTCCCTTCGGGGCAGTAGGGGCAGAGGGCCCACTCCCACTCTCTTTGCATGCCCTCAGTCATTGCCAACTCCAGTGGCACTTTGGGTCATGCAAAGAATACAGAAATTGAAAGAGAAAACAGTCACATTTCCCGTGCTGGATGGTGGGAGATAAACAGTCCCCTAGAAAGAGTTGGGAGTGATAGCATCACTTGCAAGAGGTGCAACCCCAATGCATTAGGAGGTCATTTAAAATAAAAAAATGCCTATAAAACATTTATATTCTATTATACTTATGTGTATTCTCTTGTACAATAGGAAAAATACTGTGTATTTAATTTCTTGCCACATAGTATTGGAAAACTATTTTAAAAATGCTTTGAAGAACACTCCAAAATGTTGCTGGTATTGTTTTCGTAATTCCAACTTAGCAGGCTGCAGAGAAGAAAATGTTAACGAATAAATTAGAGAAACTTCTAAAAAAAAAATTGTCCTACAAGTAATTTTGCTGAAAATTGTATAAACCATGTCACCCCGTCCACCCAGATATTTGTATGGCCACCCAGGCCACACTATAACAAAACCTTCCCACTTCAGAAAACAGATCCACAAAAGCGAGTTGTCTAAATCTTTGAAGTCTTTAAGAAAAATACCATGGTTAGTGATGAGCAAACTTATTTTACGCTGTGCACATGAATTAGTGTATGAGATGCTGGCAAGAGAGAGAGTCAAATTCAAAGCCAAGACCTTTGCTTTTGGTTCTAGATAAGGCATAGGGATATCCTATCCTTCGAGAGAGATGGTTTAATAGCTCAGCACCACATCCCACCCTAGGAGTCTCTCTTTACTGCTTTACCGTTTTCTGGTTCCAGTGAAGCATAACCAGTGCTGGTAGGAAGTTGTTGCCAAGGTTATCTCTGGTAACTAAATCCAGCCTTTATGTGGTTTTAACAGACAATTTGAGATGGAGACAGACAATTTCTTCAAGGGAGAGCCAAACAGCTGACTTCCAGGGTGATGTAATCCTGGAAGGTCATTGCAAAGTAAACACGTAACTGCCACAGTCTTTATTTGTTGGGGTTTGGTCGGGTTGTTTGTTTTTTGTTTTTTTTTTTCCCCTCCCTCTAGAACATGGGAAATAGGAGTGGAAGTCTTGAAGCAGGTAGAGACAAAAGCGAAGCCCAATACCTACAGGTATACTGATACCCAAAACAAAAAACAGGGTAGAACTAAGAATCTTCCCTTCCGCATAACATGCCATTTCCAGCTCTCACTCATTACTGTCACAGGGGTGACTCCTACTATCACAGTTTGACTCATCACCCTAAAGACCATATAATTTGGACAAGAGAATTCCAGATACAGAAAAAAGGACCTGCCTTCTCTTGGTTGCAGTCTGGTTTTTTGAAGACCCTCTTTTAAGATAGCCCTGGAAACTAATAGATAAGCCAAATTCAAGTGAGTTGGTCCAATGCAGATCACAAATGCAAATTGTTACTGGGATAAGTACACTATGTGCATGTCTATCCCTTAGGATGACTCATATTTCCAACTTCTCCACAACTTTGAGTGAGTATCTGGTTGTTTGGAGCTAAAGGCCCAAAACTTCTCAGGAAGCTTTCAAAGAAGCAGGACTCCTCATCGAATTTAAACACGAGAGGCATACCTGGTAGTTACACTGATTCTTTTGAACTTGAGTGAAGGGTCCTTCAACTACCTAGAAACAGCAGCCTGCAAAAACACAGGGTCAATTCGCCGAGCAGCCACAGCTTTGAGTTTGTGGTGGCAGTGGCAAACACAGCAGAAAAAGCATGAGAAGGGTCTCGACTCAAGCCACCGGTGGCCATCCTAGTTTCCCAGACCAGATCAGATGCGCAAAGAGTCATCCCTAGCCCTCAGTGCAAACACAACCAGAGACAGCCCTTGGGGCTGGGCAGCATGGGGACCACCAGCCACCACATTTGCCCTCACCCCACTTCTCAGCGTAGGACAGCAGTCAAAAAGAAGGTGGTGGGAAGTCACCCTGCAAGGGCACTAGTCCAAGTGCTTTGAGATGCCCTAACTCATCCACAGTTAAGCATGAAGAGCTGCACTGCAGAAATGCAGACGAGGTGGGGTTTTCAAGCCAGAATGGCAAACTGGGTACCAATGCCCGCTAGTACCATGTGTTTGTATCAAAAGTCTTTACCCAAATTGTGCCAGAAACAAACAAATCGAATATACACAGTAGCTGTTAAAGTAGTTCTATGAATTAACGTTACTTGATTTTTTACCAGTTCCCCTGAAACCTTCAAGAATCTATAAAAAAAATTCTAAATCTTTCCTTGGCTTTCTTTTTTT
This sequence comes from Charadrius vociferus, assembly GCF_000708025.1. Lineage (NCBI taxonomy): Eukaryota > Metazoa > Chordata > Aves > Charadriiformes > Charadriidae > Charadrius > Charadrius vociferus. The sequence goes on from NW_009648440.1 coordinate 2,582,156, forward strand.
CCCATTTTAACTTATGATCTTTACAGTCTGTACTAAATAATCAATATTAGTTAAAATCTTCAATTCTCTCTAGAGGACAGTGCCCTCCAGGTTTTATAATAAAATATCATGATGTTCACCAACCTTGTATATCATATATATATTGTAAAATAAACATCTGAGGGCAGCCATGATTGAATCTCAACTCCATAGAGCCAAGAATTTTCTGCTGCCTTTCAGAAAGCAGACAATATTTATTCCTTCCTAAAGTTTGTGCTTTGTGAATAAAAATTCTTTCACGCATCCTTCCCAGGATTACACTGCATTCTTTTCTAGCCCTCCATGCTTCCTTATCTCAGTTTGCATGAAATGCAATCATTCAAAATAGCAAACTTAACTTAATTGCCATAGACAAGTGTTAATAGATTTTAATAATGCTTTATTAGAATTTATGCAAATTAGACTGCACTGAAAATCTGAATAAAATCCTAGCTTTAGCAGCCATTTTTCCCCTATGTTGTCTCTAAACACAGAGTGGGAAGAGGAAGTTTTAATTAGTAATTTCTGATGGAATCTGCTGATGAAAATGCTCTTCTTATGAATAGATATAGGTGTCAAAGATTATCTTTAAAACTGTGAGCTTCATGATTCATTAATTAGCACTGAGGACTTTTCCCAGGGGTGATTTAATACTAATTTGAGCCTACAGATTTTTTTACATTAGGATTTTTATCTCAAAAAAGCATAGATGATGTTAGAGAACAGTATTATGTTGATTCCATTTTAGAGTGTTCAGCTGACCCACATTTTAGTACATAAACAGCTAAAATTACACAATTAGAAAGAAGGAGAAAAGTAACATACAAGTGGCAATTTTTGAACACCTAATATGGGAATAATCCGAAGTAATCTATTCTAGTAAGTAAATCACAGTTAAAATGATAAAATAAAAGCTATTCAAGACAAATAACTTGCTTTATTCTTTGTTTCCTTTCCTTCAGAACAAAATTTGACAATGTATGGAAGGTTTCTGTCTGCAGGATAACTTGTTGATGTCAGCGGGAGAGGCACACAAATCAAAAACCGCAAATGACCTACATACGTGTATGTGTGTGTGTATATATATATATATAAACTCATGAAAGCGTATTTACCATAACAAGATAATAGGAAGGAGCACAATGATGGAACTATTTTTAGTTTTGCCATTATTAATTAATACCAGCGGGCAAATATTTCAAAACAATTCGTCCTTTTCTGCACACCTATCTTCATAGCTGCTGTAATTTGCACACCAAGTAGTGTATAAATGCACCATAGTCAGGGAATTCTGACAGGGTAGAGCTCCTTTGGAAACATTACTTCTTCACCTCGCTGACAAAGCTGTCCTGAATCTATAAAGAAACACAAGAAAACCTTAATGACATAAATGAGACAAAGTGATATAGTATTACTGCAGGTCTTCGAAACAGCCAACCAAAATATTTTCTGTTGACAAGCTCCACTGAACAGGGCAGGAGCCAAGCGTTACATCACATATGCCAGATAACACTTCTTGTACTATACCGGGTTAGGAAGATCTGCAAGCCGAATATTAATACTTGCCCCATTTAAAGATAAGGAGATCAAATTACCAAATTCTTACAGTGATTTACTCAAAAGGACTGAGAGCCTGGCTGTGTTTTAGTTGGTGGCAAAGCTTCAACAGAAGTAGGATTCTACCCACATATTTACTAAACCAGCTCAAATCCTTCCTCTTCCAGTCCTTATTGCTCGCCATAAAGCAATTACCAGTCACAAAACCGGCCTTTCC
>NW_009648440.1:2583985-2589554 GCF_000708025.1 Charadrius vociferus
ATACAAGATAAAGATCATTTGTAGCAGATATACAGTGCTGTGACATGCAGCGCCTGTAATTCAGAATGTGAGAGTATTTAAAATAAAAACAAACAGAAACCCATTCTACCACAAGCAAAGCTGAAGAGCAAACCTGGAGTTTGATTTTAAATTAAAATGGAGCGAGTCCATTTTTGAGAGAATGCTAATTTTAATCATTTGAAAGGAGGTATGAAAGAGCACAAAGGAGTATGAGATTTACCACTGAAACTACGCAGATACCTAGCATTTCTCTCTGCTTTTGAAAGTCTCCACCCACATACCTCACCTAAGATTTACTGGCTCTTTCTGAGCCATCTGCAGTGGCCCTGCCATCGCAGCCAGACCGTCTCTAGGGTGCGAGTGAGGTGCACAGCTTGGAAGGAGAGCTGATCTCTTTTACTGCTGCAAACCGATAGGCTGTCACTGAAATCAAGTCCCACAGACCCAGGGACACTGTGGGTCTGGGACAAGCGGAGACTGCTGTCTTGAAGCCGGTAAAGCTGTACCAGTGACACATGTGATTCTGTTGCTTTGAGGGTTCTTTAATTGCATGTAAGCTGACAACACATAAAGCTAAAAATAAAAAATATAGGTTTTTCAAATGGAAATGATGACTAACCCTTAATGATAATTGATACCAGACACTCTGAAAGACCTTTTTTCACCTACAAATGAAACTAATTACTAGGATTTCTTGCTCATAGTTTGCTCTGCTACAGAACAGCAGCAGCTGGGCTGTCTTTTTTTATTTGCTCTTGAAGGGCTTTCAATAAATCTGTTTCAAATTTTGTTAACCCTACTCAACCTCCACACCCTCCCCTTTCTGCTCCCCCCCCCAGTACTCATTCATGAGTTACAGCTGAGTAGAGTGATTTATAATAGTGCAATGAAGTGCAAAACATGCTCTGGCAAAGGAGCAAATTCCTCCGCCTTTCCTCAGATACCATCAGGTGTAACTGCAAATCCTGCCATACCCTTAGTGCTGAGAGAGGAGATAAGCGAGACAGCGACTTTTCCTCCACAAACTTGCCTGATGGAGTGGGACGCAACAGAATTACACCCTCCTCCCCCAGTACTAGCCCCGTCATGCCCAGCCGTAACGCATAAAGGGAGGAGGTCAGCTAATCCCTGGGCTTCTTTGAAATCCTCTTGGATATTGGCAAAGGGATAGGAAGAAAGCCTCTTATCCTAAGTTCAAGTTACCTTTTGCAACTAAGAAAGGGTAACAGAGCACTGGAACAGGCTGCCCAGAGAGGTTGTGGAGTCTCCTCTGGAGATATCCAAAACCCGCTTGGATGCATTCCTGTCCAACCTGCTCTAGGTGAACCTGCTCTGGCAGGGGGGGTGGAATAGATGATGTCTGAAGGTCCCTTCCAACCCTGACCATTCTGTGAAATGCTGAGTAGGAAGTGGTTCATGGGGTTCTCCATATCTGAGCGTGCATACGAAATAGAAGTGGTGAGCTATGGTAGCCTCAATAACCTAACAGACACAACTGGTTTATTATCTAACAATCCCCCCCTGCAATATTATCATTCAGTAACTATCTGGATGGAAATAGTCATCACACAGGACTACAAACACAGCTCTGCAGGGTGTATGATTTTGTTGCACATCTGATATCTCATTTTATGTCTTGACTCCTGAAGCTAGGTCAAATGCCCAGCTTTCCTCAAATGGAAATAAGCTTTGAATTCAACTAGTTTTGAAGAACATTTTGTAAATGGGAACCACAAATAGCAAAAAAAAAAAAAAAAAAAAGACAACTAATTGCTGTTAACCTCTGTCACAGCAGTACTGAAATATACAGCTGTTCCCACAGTGGGCAGCACAGTTTGACTATTTTAGCCACAGAAAGTCTTAAAGGAAATATTAGATTGTAAACGAAACTGGTCAGTCTTTCTAGTTGGGAATAAATAAGTCAGAGACAATGTTAGTATAGTTAGCGTTATGTTGCATAAGAGCAGGCTGCGTTAAGATGTGTGTGTTTACTATTGGAAATAATTTGTTTTTCTTTTTGTTTGCCTTTTTATACAGAGCCATGAGTCTCATTTTCTGTTAGGTCTATGTAGGGTGGTGAAGGGCAGTTTTGAAAGGCAGTTTTAAAGTTAAGCACCTGCATCAATATGGAAATTCTCCTGAAGAAGGATCCAGAGCATAGATGGGTTGACATCTCTGGGTCTGGTGCAACCTTAGCTTTTACAAAAAAAAAAAAAAAATAATGCAGAATTTGCCTACTATTGGCAGTAAGAGAGGAGACAGAAACTGCTTCTGTCAGCACATCTGAACACCAATTGTCATGTTCACTTGAAATGAAGCTGAACACATTTTTCTTTTAACTGGATGGTCAGTCATTTGTGTATTTTATTTTATTTATCATTAACTTGTTAAATAAAAGGGAATCAAGAAAACCTTGCCTTGGTTCTTGATGAGGCATTTCATCAACTCATAGTAAAATAGAGGAAAGCTTTCTGGAAGTGTTCACTAAAAACTAAGAATACTCAGGTGGCTGGAAAATGAGGAAAATCTTCTAAGTGACAAAAAAAAAAAAAAGGAAAAGGACTTATTTAATCTTGCAGACTTTTTCAGACCCTTTTTGACCACCTCTTCTAGAGTCATTTGCTGTTCAAAAAGTCACTTTTCAGTCATCAGTGTCTCCCTTATGGTAACTTCAATCAAGACCAAGAAAAACAATACACAATCAGGACACCTTGGCAAGGTTGCCTGGACCATTACCATGAGTTTTCAATACTGTTTTCATAGTACCTGCTGTCACGGCATGTTTGCAATAGAGCTCAGCAATGGCCCTTCAAGGATGACAGAGCCCTGCTGAAAACTCTAGCATTACTGCATGCACCCATTCTTGCAGAGCAAGCTTTAACCCTTGCTGATTTAAAATTTTCTTACATCTTGATCAGTAAAACACACCAAGAGAAAAAAGTCATTGTAAAGCAGATCTTTCAACATGTTCCTAAAATGCCACCCATGTTTTCACTATTACGTGGGGATTTTTACAGCGTGGTATTCAGCCAAGATGATGCTAAAGCCTTTCATAAACTTAAGCTCTGACCTAACTCATAGCTTCAAAGGACCTGGGCTCTGCTTGGAGACAGAAGCACTTGGAGCTCTACGCGTGCAGAAGAGCCTGTGTCCACACGCAGCAGTCTCCAAGTCAGACACCTGCATCTTTCAACAGCAGTACAAAGAGTTCACCTCTGCATCACCCAAACACACAGCAGCAGAGTTCAGCAGCACCTCAGTAAAACCCAGGTAGCACATTTGCGCTGAGATGAAAAGTGTAGGGTTTTTTCCTCTGTGAAGTAACTCCATTAAAAAAAAAAACAAGCCACACACACTTTAAAAACAAACCTACTGCATAGGTCTGCTTTACAGCTCAGGCATTACAGCTTTTCCTTTACCTCTGCAGACCCAGCACAAATAAGAGGAGACAAGCTGGAGTGCAACCCAGTTGTGCACTGCCAACACAAGCTCTTCCTGACTCGCAGCCCTTGTCCCCATGCAAGCACACTTAAGGATAGGGCAACAGCAGCACCACCAGGAAAAAGGGAGACCTTATGAAAAGCAAAGCTACGAAAGGTGGTGTGAAACTTGCCGGACACTTGGAAGGGAAGTACAGCTGTGTTTCCATAGTAGGAAACAGCAGCTTGGCTTCTCTGCCCACTCACAAGAGGTGCAAAGCGTCTGGTTCTGTTCATGTGAGTGATGTTCCTCATGATTTTCAGTGGCTTAGGTGAGAGGCACTCAGATCAAAGGTCTCTTCATTAAAAAACATGAGCCTGAGCTGCAAACGAGGCATGCTCAGTAACCAGGAGTGTTGATCATTCTTACCTTAAAGCTTACAAAAGTCTAGGTGAAAAATGCCTAGACGATACCAGTCACTCAGCATGAATGGCCAGTCAGAAATAAGCTTTTCTGGGTTGTTTTTTTCCTCCTTTGCTTCTGAGCAAAGCATTAATGTACTGACACACAACCGACATGTACACCCCTTTAAGACAAACCATAAAATGCTCTGTGATCCATACCAAGTACTGAGGCTCTTGCCCCTGCTCCCCTTCCTGCAACATATAGCGACACAAGCTAAAACAACAGGACCTCTGGAAATAAAGTGAAGTTTCTCAGCTTTGTAATTGAGTGAGAAAAAGAACTGGTTGCAACCACCAGCCTGAATCGTTTCCCACTTGTTTATGAAGTACTGGTTTACTCAGATGAGACGCAGAATTCCTTGTGAAAAATTATTTAAGTACCACACCCTGAAATGCAATTTGAGTGTTTTATCCTGTCTCTATCTGTGAGCAAAGGAGAAGCTGCAAGGAAACACTTTATTTCCCTTCCAACAATCATGGCTACGTTGTTGTCAAATAACAGCCCCCAGCTGACAACCTCAGGACCAAATATGTTTCCTGTACCAACACTTTGATCTCCAATTGCAACTAACCTAGAAGGGTAATAGTTACATTTGAGGTCACTAGGAGGTCTCGACCTCAGTTTATATCACCCTTCTCCAAAGAAACTTCCACTTTAATCATCAACTTCCGGGTAATCTATTAGTAACTGGCATAAATCATACATTAAAATAGGCTGAAGCGTTGTCACAGGAGCTAGAAAATGATCCATTAAGCTCTTCCTCCCCTCCCCAAACAAACACTGGATTCTAACTTTAAAAAAAAAAATAAAAACAATCAAAAGATTTAATCAAGGATGTGTCTTACACTCTCAATTTCTGTTATGTATTTATTCTTCTCGAAAATAGGCAGGAGACAGGAAGGAAGGGAAGAGTAACCAAAGACAGCACTGCCCAGTGATGTTATGAATCCAGTTCAGTGTGGTAAGTCAACATGTCAAAAAGCACATTTGCGCCCTCTTTCCCCTATACATTCTCTCGGCCACCAATTCAAAGATGCACAAAACTGAAGACTGAAACAGTTCAGAGGAAAAATAAAAAAATAGTAATAAAAAAATGGTGAGACTTGGCACATGTAAATTTTGATGCCTGACTTCACCATCACTGATTACAGCTGACGGAGAGTTAATAAAAGAGCAAAGCTGGCTGTCAGAGCAGATTAGCGTGTGCAAAGGACAAGACAAAAGAATTATGCCGTCATTATTATTTATGGTCATTAACTGGGTTGAGTTCACTTCTACAGTACCCTACCTGAGCAGTAAAAATGATCATCAAAACATGAAATACTACATTTAGAGTTAAATTATAATTTATATAATTTTGTCTGTGTGTCGGCTTGATCTCTTTTATAAGAGATATTTGATCCTGGAATTAGCCAGAGTGGGTAACAGATTTAGCTAACGCAAGCAACAAACCCATCAGATTTTTGACCTTACAAAGAACAGTGCTTTTCTAATGGGGGAGCAGATAAACGCTCACTGCCTCCTTGTCGAGACCTATTGAAAGAGCAGCAGTGTGGGAGGGACAGGGGAAGCTGTGGTGGAGTGCAACTGAGGTAGAAAAATCTAATGCAGCAGTGGACAGGGCATCCAAGGGGCAGTAAAAATATGGGGGCGGGGGGGGGCT
>NW_009648440.1:2589789-2594991 GCF_000708025.1 Charadrius vociferus
GGGGGCGGGGGGGGGCTTTGGAGCAAGATTCTTGGTGGGGGAATCCAGTGGCAGGGACCTGAGAAAGGGTGAGACAATGGAGATAACTCAAGCAACTGCTTTGAGCAACAGATGTACTCCAAGTGCAGAACAGAGATGGTGGTGGTGGCAACCTGGCCAGAAGAGGGGATGAGGGAGACTGAGGGACAGGAGAAAGATCAGAGAAGCAGAAGCATAAAGCCTGGGGGAGAACACAGTGGCATATCTGAGAGAAAACCCCATTGAGAGGCACCATGAGAAAACATGCACTTTGAAGCCTGTTTCCAGAGGAAAGTGAGACAGCGTCAAATGTTACTAGCTTAGCAGCTGTTCTGTGTACATATGGTCAGACTAACTGTGGGAAGTCCTAACATCAGGTCAGAAAGCACAGCCTTCCTGACCTGGCACTCCAGGAGCACTCAAAATCCCTGAGAGGGCTGAAAACTGCATCAGCCCTTGCTGTCTTGTCCTGCTGCCCCTCCTTATCGCATTTGTTCCTTTCTGTTTCTTTCAAATAAGGTCCCAGAGCTTTTCTTCTACAAGACCTGAGCTAAAAACACCAACAAACTCTTATTTATCCTTGTCTGACAGGGCAATGGCCATGACACACTGTCAGCAAGAGGGTCCATGAAACATATGCAAACTATGGGCCATGGGATAGAACATCCTCTTTTGTGCACCTTGAAATCCCTTCTCATCACAGGGCAGATTGGTGTCCACCATGTGACTGCAGTCACTGTTACCTGATTTTAGTGATGTGAGATATACTTCATGGGACAGAGATAGGTCAGGGTACAACAAACCTACTGGTGACCCATAATTTTTAGTCTATATTTAAGTATAGTCATTAAATAGAAGCCCAGAACAATGGCTCAGAGGAAGAAAAGTTCGTTTGGGGGTCCTGATGTACAGTCTATCCTATTATACGTATCACTACACCCTAATTCAGAGACTGCCTACTTTCTGCTTATCCCTGAAGAAAATTATTTTTATCTGCTTTTTAAAGTAGAGAAAAAGTGGGTTTTGACGCTCATTGCACTTTTGCAATTTGTTATACCTGAACTACAGCTTTAAATGGAGAAACTGAAGTTGCTGATAAATGCAGTAGCGCCTCAACAGGACTCCTCAATGCCAGACACCTGTGTTGGTCTGCTCCTTTATTCATATCCAATAGAATGAAGTGTTGGTTTAGACCTAGAAAAACTACACGGCTCTGCCTGTGTGAAACTGTCTTTACTCTGCGCAGCTACTGTTGCTGTGGGAGAGCAGTCAGTTTCCCACTATGCTCTCCTCGATACCAGAGACAGAGGTGCCATCTTATCTTCATCAATAGACTCTTAGATTTTGAGATTACATCCTTCTAAGTAAATTCTGAGTAGAAGAATGAAGAAATAACTTTATTTGTTGTGTAAGCAGACTTATTCACTGCACATTTCTTATACCTTTGGGATAAAAAAAAATTATTTGCTTTGGCCGATTTAGTTTGGATGATATTTCCATGCTGGTGACTAAGCAGATTATAATCATAATATATTTTACATTCTTAGCTATTTTCTGCATCCTTCTAAATAACAATAACACCATGAATTAACATCCCTCATACTACAGTCTGAAATGCAATGCAGTTACAGAAGCTTAGCCAGTGACAGAGAAAGCGCAGCAGTGGCATTCATCACCATGCCAGGAGCTGCTGGGAAACACCAAGCACTGTAAATTACTAATATCTACAAATACTCATTCCCACAGACTGCCTCCTCACTGGATAACTAAGATGACAAGATGGCTGTGGAGCACCGTATGTATTTCAAAGGAGGGGACAATTTCATTCTTTGTGGCAAAAGCACCTCAGAACAGAATAGGTGGCTCTGAGTAGTGCAGAGATATTCTTGTGAAAGATGCTCAAATTGAAACCTGGATTCTTATATTCTTCCCTACCTATTTTCGTAAGATTAGGATAACTGTAAGCATCTTTACCTACTTTGGCAATTTTGATTCAGAATAGCATGTAAAATCTGAAAAGCAATCCATCATATTTAAAATCCAGGTTTTTAGATACAGAAGTGTTAGAAGAGCAAACCTTAGTACACTACTGATATCAAGTACCAAACCTAATTCTGGACCAGCCCTATATCCCCACACAGCATTGGCCGTACTTCCTACACTGAGCTCCAAACGACAAAGTTTTCTCAAATCACCTATGGATGATGCCAGAGAAGGAAATTTTCAGATCCGTCTTCAGATACATTGGACATCTGCCTAAACAAATATTCCTGCCCCTGGAAACTGAGGGAAGCTGGTTTTCAGTTTCATGTATCTATATAGCTTTGCAAATTTGCCAATAGATGATGATGGCTCACACAAACCTGTGAGCCAGATTTCAACATTTTCTTGATGTCTTACAACTGTCATTTATCCAGCCAAACAAAAGACTGGATGGATTAACAAGTTTTTCATAATCTTACTGCAACTTTTGCTGAGGTTTTTGGTGAAATTTGCTGGTTTCCAATGCATATCTACTGCCACAGAAACAAACTGGAAGGGCCAAGAGACAATCCTTTTTATACATAAAAGGTGTCCTTATAAAATGTAACTGCACCTCATAAAAAAGCTCGGCAACACGTTATTCAAAGGCAGTTAAAGGCCACTGAACACAATTTGGGCAGACGAGTGATGGCATTCTAAGATCTTTCTGAAAGAAACTGTATGCCCAGGGGATTTAAACATATGTATGACCAAACATATATTATAAGACACCTTTGCAGAAACAGCATGCTACAAAGTATGAATTCAATGCTAGTATTACGTAGGCACAGTTCAATACACACAGGCACTAAACCTTCATAGATCCTATGAATAAAAGCAAATTCAGCATTCTCTTGTCTTATGGCAATAACACATTTCTGTCTTTTCAAAGGAAAAAACTTTCATAACCCAACAGCTACCAGACTGAATGGACATCAGCTGAGTCATCACGGCGTTCCTCCCTTGGTCACATACATTCTTCACACATATTTTGCGTAGTTCAAACTTTTTTTTTTTTTAAACTATGACAGAGGGAAATGTAATCAACTCATAGTTTTATAAACAGATCTCAAGGCTTTTCAGTAAAATTTGGCTTCTGTGCAAGCTTGCAGAACAATGACTAGATGGAGTTCTTCTTTTGAAGTTTTGTTTAAGAAAATTCTCCGAGGCTAAGACCCAGTGAGTTACAGTTTAGCCTGGAGCAAATTTTTACAACCAAGTTATAAACCCCTGAAATAGGAGTTCATAATGGAAACAGCTGCTCAACCCTAACTATAGCGGGTGCAAGTATAATAAAAACTGCAGGAGTTCACATTAACAATGGCGTCCCCTTACCCTCTTTCCTGTTACCCATCCATTAAACGAGCAACACTATTTAATAGAAGCAAAGGCAACAGGCTTCTCTCTTTTTCCCCTACACCCTTGCTTCTTCCCCTCAATAACAAGTTAAGCAATTTATAAGTAGTAAAGAGCACGCTCCCCAACATCCAGATCTCTTTCAGCAGGGCATGCTCAGGGTAGGCTCTCCAGCCCCGGTGTTACACACCAGCGAGATGCCACCACGGTTCATTCCTGGCAAGTACATTGTACAGTGCACAAATACTGCACATGACACACATCTGATGTCCTGATACTTGGGCTAGGGAATTCCCACTGACTCTCACCACCAGCACAGCTCTTCATTCCCCACCCCCACGGATGATTGCAGCATTTTTTATACACAGTTTTGTATGTTACATAGGAGAATTAAAAATGCCAAAGAAATGCAGTGCAGACTACGTCTATATGTATATAATGTCAGCTCTGCACTATCATCAGGTTGCTTCCTTTCCCTAAACTGGCCCTTGATTTTCCATGTGCTGCTTTCTCTGCCCTGGTTATCCCCTGCCTCTTATTTTCAGCAGGTTATTAAGGGACTTACTCTCAAGTACCTGTACTCTTTAAGGACACAGGTTACCCAAGCTGCAGGTTCTGGGTAAGAAAATATGGTAACGGTTGAGGGCCAGCCTCTGCAGTATGTACCCGGGGTAGCATGAGGCTACATGCCTACACAACCAGATATAAAAAAAAAAAAAAAACCCACACCAGGAGCTCACAATGACAGCAGTGTCCCTTTAGACATCTTTTTTCCTTTCCATTAACTAACATGATGTTTTTACACAATAGTTACCAATAAGCAGTATATTAAAGAGATTATGGCTCACAACACCACAGTGGGACTGTTCCCACCCATCCAAGTGGTTCACGCAACAGCCAGAGCACCTGAGCAGTCAGGTATGGGAATCTGTACAAAGGACATGAAACCAAAGCTTTCTATAGAAGCTTGCTTTTTAATGCAACCAGGCTCAGGAGAGAGCTATCAATAGTATTGATTTGCAATAGAAAGGTTGTTAGAAAGTGAACAACTTTAAGGAAAGACGCTTTCTCCACAAGAAAGCAAAAGAGAGGGATCGGAGTTTGGCATGCTAGGCAGGACTTGTGAAAAACACATCATGTTTGCTCTAATTTGCTTTATGTCTATGGGTTTATGTTGGGACTGTCATGGAAAAAGATGCAAATCCTATCTCCATAGCCACAGTCCACCTGAAATTAACCTCATTATACAGCCTAGCTATAGGCAAGAACTGAGTGCCTACAGATTTGTTAAAATATTTCTTCCCGTCAAAAAGAGACCTCATCTTCTGTGACTCACAAGAGAGTAGCCTTCCAGACTCACATCTGCTATCTGCATAAGGAGTTACACGTAGGATCCACTTGAACAATTTTTATTTTATAAACAAGTATAAAATCTCTACCTTGACACTGATAACAGTGTCTTGTTTACATACCACCTCACCATAACTAAAGGATTCTCTTTTCCACACATGATCAAGCAAGAAATGAAATTTAGTTCTTAAAAATATTGGCTACTCAGTTAAGAAACAAGTCTAGTTTTGGAGTTAGTATCTCTTTCCTACATGCACTTAGGGAAAGTGATTTTGCTGTCACGTAGTCTCACAACAAGGGCTTGTAACACTGCCTTAAACACAACCAGGAGAAGAATTCTCAGATTTATAAAGCTAAATGATTCACCTCCCTAAAAGGTAACAAGCCACAGCATCTATGATGATCTAAATTATGGTGGAGCCAGCAGTCTCCAGCATAGACCAGAGCAGCTCTTTC
>NW_009648440.1:2595197-2630731 GCF_000708025.1 Charadrius vociferus
TGAAGAGTTAACAAGCCCAGCCAGCAACGTTCCTCCGCATTGTGTAATGCAACAATTTTGTTTCTCGTACTAGACTTCGTCAGTACTGTCAACATATTATACAATCTAGTAATACATCAGATGCCAGCAGATAATACTGTTATTATATGCTAAGTACTAACACTGCTGGTTCTGGTAAGTGGTGTTGGCGGTGCAGCTCGCTGCGACACACCCACTCGTTTCCTCTTAATGAGCCCAAGTACCCATATCTGGGCGCCATCTTCAAAATCAATGTGAAACAAAGACCATATTGTCCATAGGGGAACCAGGCCTGCCTTCCTCAGCAAAAAGGTGGAGGTGGGAGCTCCTCTGACTACTGGGGCAGGCAAGGTCGGGTCGTGGTCCTGATGGTCTGCCCTGGGCTCACCAGTCCTTCCCATCTCGGGGGGGCACCAGAGCGGGGTGGACTCACCTGCACTGCTGGGAGCATGGCTCTTCGCTATCTTTTCATGAATGTTGAGGTTAATTATCCTATTTCTTTGTTTTGATCAACTTGACGTTCTCCTCCATATAACTGGTGGTGCATACCAGTAGGAAAACGAATTCTCACAGCTCTTAAGCCGATCCAAGCTAGCATAGAAAATGGTGGCTTTTTATGGAGGGTTGATGGGTCCCTAAGTAAATTACGCTGAAATCTACCAGAGCAAATTACTGACCGTCATCATTAATGGTATTCATCAGCGAAAGACTTTATCACCTTGGATTAATGCTACAAGTCAATATTTTTAAATGTAGTATATTTTATACACAGATGTGATTGTTTTCCCTAGATGGATATCTAGGAAGGAGGTGCTTGGATCTTTCTACAGCTAAAATAAGGCCCTACTATAAAGCTTGATAAAAGTCCTATTTTTGAGCCTGCATCTACTCAGTAAGTCTCACAGGAACCTCTTTTTGATAGGAATGATGGTTTCTACAGAAGAATCCATGGGTCCCAGAAAGAAAAGTGAAAATACTGTCAAGCTGGGATTTTACAGGATGTAAAAGCAAGCACATCAGCTCCCTGCAAATTTGCCATTAGAAGTAGATGCCCCTGACTTTAAAAGCCAATTATCTCAACTGTAAACTTTTTTCCTACTAACTTAAATAGCAACAAAAATAAAATACAAACACAGCATCACCCTTCAAACTAGACACATCATTCATAAGAAACAAAGGCTCTTGCATTTCCAAGTGATATAAGAAACAAACAAAAAAATCTAAAAAAAAAAAAACCCACCAAGAAACACCAAGACAAAAAATCAGCCAGCTAGGTGCCAAATTAGGCTCAAAATGCCCCCAGATCCTGCCAGGTAAGTGACTTCTGCTCTTTTTGAGTAGCTGCAGAAGGCTTCTGTTTATCTCCATCCCCCTCGTCTCCAAGACCCTGGTTTGAGGCAGAACAGAACAAATCTTTTCAGAAATTTTACTTTTCAGCTAAGCCTCTTCTAACTAACTGAACTCTCTGAAATTAACAGCATATTTTCAGACACTGTCAGCTTCTAAGCAGAGATAAGGCCTGATGTTTGTAGTTAATGCCAAGGAATGGTATATGCAGGGAGGCTCCTGCTTTTACTTATTGCTCTAACACCCAATGGCAGCCAACTTTGTTGTGTTCCCCATTGGAGGGTCAGTAGCAGAAGAGTGTAAAGGGGTCATGTCTGTGGGAAGAAGCAGACGGGACAGATGACCCAAAACTGACCAACCAGGTATTCCATCCCATCTGCATCAAGCTCAGTATGAAAGCTGAGGGATCAAAGGGTCATCCCTTTTTTTCTTCAATAGCCGGCATCCAAGGAGAACTCTGTTCATCTGCCTTTGATCCTGACCATGCGTTCCTGAATCCAGATCTGGAATCCAGTTCCCATCCACTGCTGAGTCCAGTCTGGGACTTTCCCAGTGCCTGCCAGTGACATGATTGTCATCCTGGGAACTTGATATGGTTTTGTATGTATTGCATATATTTCATTATTTTCTTTTTTGATATTAGTATATTTTCCTTTTATTATTTTGTTATTAATATTTCATTAAGGTAGTTTAGTTTCTTTTAAACTCATAAGTCTGTTTCTCTCTCACCCTTCTCTCCCTGAAAGGAGGGGTTGGGGAGAGCATCTGTCATTCGTTTCAGTGGCCAGAACAGCCCAAACCGCAGCACCCTGATGATCCTGTCAGCCATCTCACTGGTTAATAACAGTTGCTTTCTGCCCATCAGGAGAAACACTGTGCCATTTATCTGATCAGACCCCATGCAGCCACACAATATAACTATCAAAGATTGAGCACTTACAGTAAACCACTGGTAATTAACTCACAGAGTAAAGGAGAAATTAAACTGCTGTAAATTCCAGCAATACGAAAGCAGGAGAAAATCATAACCTCACCGCAGATGCTCTATTAGCCAGTAAAGACCCTGCATTTGCCCGAGTGTGTTACTCAATCAGCCCACAGCTTTAAATAATAATGAGCTATTTTCTATTATAATGTAATAAATCTCAAGAGGACTTGATCTGGAGTGATGCTGAGGCCTTGGTTCCCAGCTACTCTCAACGGAAGCTGAACAAATGCAGTATCTCTGGATTTGGCCAGTGATACGGACCTGCTGAGACATACAGTATGAGATGAGCAATTGGTTAGTTTTCTAAAGCACATAAAGGGGTGGGGGTTAGCAAAGAAAGGGATTTTTTTTTTGGTAAACTGATAGCTGACAGAGCTCCCCTTAGACCAATTCTTTAAATGCTGCCATAAATGTTTTGATGCACTATCCAGTGTACGATAGCACTCTACACCCTACATAACCATCTTCTTCATATTGTTATTTAAAGCACAAGCCAATATGAGTATACACCTACACCTTCTCTAGACAAATATTTACAGCAGAATCTTTCAATCTAACAGACCAAATGTAAAGACTCATTCCAGGCATTAGATCTACTACTTAATCTGAAACGCTTGCAGCCTAATACTTAACAAGAAAGTAAATTTCCTCTGAAAGCCTGAATGAAACAGCACAAGATTGCAAACATACAAATCCAACCTTTTCTTTTATATAATACAGGAATTTCCTATACAGTCTCAGGTATAGAATTAATTTCCAGGGTTGGTTTGTTTAAGGAAAATCTTCAGAGGAAAATTTTCATTTGTTTGACAATGTGGCAAACCACAACCACGCTTTTTGCAAATTATTTTGAAAACTTGAATTAGTAGCTTGCCTATCACCAAATCCAGATAATTAGAAACAACATCTAGTAGTTTAGATAATCCCCCTGCCAGTTTAAAATAAAATGGTTCAATTGATATGATTTGCTGTTTGATTTCTGTTCTCAAACGTAAGGTGTTCCATAGAAAACTGAGAAGGCATAAAAACCCCTAGAGGAAGACTCAGATGGCAATTCCAAGTCAAAATATCTACAGTTACCCTAAACCCACAAAAATCATAACGCTGCCCTGTAGCACAAGAAATACAGACATACACATGCATGTTTAAAGATACCATCTTTCCAAAGCATTATTTCAAAACCCTGCTGTCCTCAAGCCATCACTGATGGTGTTTTGGCAGCTTGTGTCTCGCTAACAAACACCACCATTTAAGTTCTGCACATACCTTACTTTTAAGTGTTTGTTTACAGTTCAGTTATGTGAAAACTTTCTCTTCGGTATTTTATTCCATAACTTTTCCTGCCAAATTCTGTTTGTTTCTTAGGCAATATTTTACTCTGATAAGAACAACAGCTGACTGTCTGATGTCAATGGACTTCTGCTATGGGTAAAGCAAGCAGGTGCAACCCTTAGCAGCAGTTTTCTTGGTATGTAAGACTCTAAGTACATGTATATTACATGTATGGGTGCTCAACTTAGAACGTTACTTAAACTCATAATGCTATTCCTTCTTAGCAGCCCACTCTTTGGAGCAAAACTCTCTGAATTTCTCCTTACCAATCACATCATTATCATAATGAGTTCATGTCCTAAAGATATCGCATTAAAGTAGCGGCTCACTCTGAATTCACAGATTTTACACAATACTAATCCACTCGTAAGTCTCAGCCTTATGTTCAAAATATTAATTTTAAATGAAGCCTCAGGAAAAGGTGTTATTCCTGGGCTCAAACCACTGCTTCTCCCATTTCCTCCCTCTCCTTGGGACATCTCCCGAGATGTCCTATGTTTCAGGCTTACCTGCTCAGTTTCGTCTTACTGAAGTGTGCAAGTCAACCCAGGTATATTTCCATTCTCTGAAATCTAACTCTTTAGCCCTTCCAAGGCACAGTTTGATAGGGGTAACAGCTAAAACGGCACGCAAGCAATGCCTTACGGTACAAGTATTGCAAAGACCTACAAGTGAAACGCAAACTCACAGGGCCACATGTTAAAGTGGATACATCCACATCACAGGCTGAACCTACGGTAGGAAACCATGCATTTGCATGCCTAAATCTCTCCTTTACTACAACATCCTTCATGGCCTGAAATCACATCTGACGTATGCCTGTAATGTGCTTGAAGAAGGCTGCCAAAGTGGGGGCATGTTTCAGAAAGCAGGTCACCATCCTTTACTTTCTGCTGCCTGAGCAACACCAGCGTCGCTCACAACCCAGGCACGCGGGTAATGGCTGGCCACAGGGATTTACACTGGCTGAGTGAAAATATTGCCCAGAACAACCTGCTCTATATGAGATTTATACACTAATGAGCACAAAAATCCATAGGGAGAAATTCCAGGCATTCCTCCCCTTCTCCATGCGAGATGATACAGTCTTTCAAATCTTTCGCTGGGTGACTGCGCGTCCTCAGATTTTCCTACTGGGTTCACTTCCATCCACCTCTCTCGTTCATCAGCTGCTGCAGGGCATCTACAGAGCAGTACACGCTGCACTACCATCAGTGCACTGATGACACCCAGCTCTGTATCTCCATCCTTCCTGACCCAGACACGGCTGCTGCCAACCTCAAACAATGTCTGGCAGAAATTGGTTTCTGGAAGGCGGCCAGCTGGCTGCTGCTCAACCTGGACAAGGCAGAAATGATGCTAATCAGCAGGGGGAAATGCTTTGAGGACCTGGTGAAATTTGTAACTGCTCCATCAGCTGAGGGCATATATCTGGCCAGCGTCCTAAAAGGTACGCAACGCAAACACCAGGTCAGGATTCATCTTCCTCCAAAACTTGAAGATCCCAAAATCACCAATGAAAATTCACTCACTTTTTGTTAGATGCTTGCTTCATTTGGAAAGACGTCATCACCTTTCCTTCTAGTTTGACTGTGAAAACTGCACCAGGGCCTGGATAGATGGCTGAGAGGGCTACTTCTGGCCCTCTTCTGGATGGCAAACCAAATAATTGCAAGCCTGTTCCCTGGTGGAACATCCACCATTATACAACATGTGATCACCTGGAAAAATAATAGTCACTTCTAAAAGTGACATTCACTGATGCTTTAGATAAAACTTTACAGAAAAGCAATTCACATCCTGCCTGTGAAAAGTGGCGACTTGGCTGCCTTAAAAATCAAGCAATGAGAGAAGATCTATTTTCCTAGGTCAAGTCCAAGGATTTTAGGTAAATGGTGAGTTGCAAGCACTGGGGCGGATGATCTTTTATCTACTAGACATTTCATGATTCTCAGTTCTATCCTTATAAGGGACAAATGAGCCCACATTAAAGTTCCCAGCACTTTGCAAGTGACTCAGTGACTTAATTTACTCATTCAATAGCAAGACATGAAAATTTTGGAACCCAAGAAGCAAGAACAGATGCAACTACATCTGTTACCAAAAATGAAGACCAGAACTGACAGTGTTGTATTTTATCTTTGAATTGCACTTGTGAAGCAAGCTTTTGGGGTGTCCTCCAAAGCCATTGTTGATCACTCAAGTGCTATCAGAAACTGTTCTTTCTCTTTATCCTTTTATAGCTTTAAATGTCAGCCTTCATGCTCTTTTACCACTTAATACTGAACTTGAAATCCACAGCACCATGTGCTATTCCTGGCCTGGCCACAGACTATAAAAGTATGATGGGTCTTTTCACTGTGCCTCAATTTTCCCAATAAAATGGAAATCATGATAACGATTTCCTTTTTGAAAAACTTACCAACAGGCAATGCTGAGAAACTACAGGAGACTGCTGCCATCAGCAGCCTCTCCACACGTATCTAACATCAGCAGGTCGCACTTTACAGCCAGTTTGACACTTTGAGCTCAGCTGATCTCAAAACAGTCAGGAACACCAGCAGCATAAAGTGGGTGCACCACTATGCGGATGGCGTTTACGATGATACAAGGTAACTCAGGGCTTACAACAGCGGGTAATACAAAAGAAGGATGTTCCATTCAGGCAGGAAGCAAACTTCTGCAACCTGTAGAAACTCAGCATCTTCAACATTCAAAGAGGTTTCAGAAGTGTCCAAGACACCCAAGTACTTTGGGTGAAATATTACCACGGACCAGCTGAAATGTTTTGTGAAAGGGGCTTTTACAAACCTTTAGCAGTGGTCTGGAGTTAAAAAAGACGTGTGGGCAGGAGGACATGACTCTCAATACTCCTTTGTCCACTGGCTCAGTTGTGCCTTTATCAGCCACATCTCGTAACTCTCCCAATTAAAATAGTGACACAGTAAGAAACTGGACTGGGACTAGGACTTGGGTTTACACTAGAGGTACCCGACTCACAACTTCTTCATCCTAGCCAATTACACATTATATCTGCCTTGCTTAATCCATTTCCAGACCACGTTAAAGGCAGTAAAACTGCAACAGGAAGATCTTTCCTAATGAACAGTATCAACAGATGATAAAGCTGCTTCGGACAACATGTTTTGGTCAGTGCAAGGGATGAGAGCATAGATTTACAAGCAGGGTTTGTTCCTTTTCTATAGATATCTTCTGTTGGTCAGACTAATCAGTTTTACATGCATTCATTGTCGTCTTCAAATAGATATTTGACAGCATAATAGGCCATTGTTAAAGGAAGAATTTCTATTGGTTGCCCGTATTTTTTTTTTAAATATCTATTTGAAACGGCATATGTCTTTTCTACCAAATTATGTTGAAAAATACAAACTCCACAAGTCCTAGGTCTCACAGGAACTCAGAGGCTGGTTTTTGGCCAAATTTGATCTGACTGTATCCCTTTAACGCTAAGCAGAGGCGGTGACGTTGGTGAAAGCAGGCAGATTACACGGGGCTGAGTCGCTATCTTCAGCACAGTGTGTATGGGACAGCAGATTTCCAGAGTAACTGACAATAGCTTCATTTTTTTAAAAAACATACAAAGGAGAAAAGCTGTGGAAACAAATTAATTTGGAATACGTAAAGAGGATTATAAAAGAAAGCACAAACTTTCCTCCTCTGCCAAAAGAAGAGATTTACTGTGTGTACATCTTTGCCTTGTTACAGTTTATTATGAAGTTGGGTAGCTGAAAGAGAAAGAATTCAAATAAGGAGAGGCTAAAAAAAAAAAAAAGCTGGCTCCTACTGTGAGCACAGGGGTGAGGAGAACATGGAATAATACATGAAAAAAGCAGCTCATTGCAACAAAGTGACTTGTTAAGCCTTCAAAGTCTGTTACCAGTGCTCCTCCAAGCAGTGTAACTGATTGCATAGCACATGGTAGGGGTTCAATGGCATATATTTCTGACCTCCCTTTTCTAAAAAGAAACACTACAGCCAAAATACAACAACCTTCCTCATGCACCTACACGCTGTGAACACCAAAAAGCAAATCAAGTTGCTGAGTGTGGTACATGGCAGTATAACAAGGGGTCATGGGATGAAAGCAAGAAAGAGAACATTTTAGGCTGAACATCAGGGGAAAAAAAAAAAGAGACTTTTGTTCAACTGTGAAAACACTACATGCCCACGTTAAAAATTAGCTAGACAAAGCACTAGAAATTACCTTGCATACTACAAGTCTACACTGGCAGAGAGATGGAGCAGAACTAATCGGCCTTTGCAAACCCTCACTTCTTACGATCCTTCATAAAAACGGTCTACAACAGTTCCTAGATTTAACAAAGGCTTGCACTTAGAGGAGAAAATGAAACTGGGAAAAGCAGAATATCTCCTGCGAGCCTATTTCCACTCAGAGCAGCACAGCGTGGGAGGTGCAGTTGTTCAAGTGCATTATGCTCTGACTTAAGAGAATCATTTACAGTGAATAAACAGGAGTGATAACTTTTTAGTATTTTTATCATCTTGAGTTTCTTAGGACACCACAGTTTGGGGCCGGGGGGAATCAGCCCATTTTCTTTGAGGGGAAAAAAATGGGTCACACCACCTGTCTACTAAATCTCTTCTCATTCCCCCACCTATATTTGAACCCAGACACCAGTACCACCAAACCTGAAAGAGGAGCTGATGTCTCAGGGCTCATTACATTCCTACACGTTTCATGACGTACAGCAGCTGGGCAGCATGGAAAGACTCAGATTAATGTTTCCATTAAGTCCCAATTCAGCCATAATCCACTCTTCCCAATAGCAACTAGCAAACCAGTAAGCTGGTGCGTCCTGGCCAGTGGGTCAGCAGTTACATAGCGCCCATGACTCTTCCCCAGTAGGACTGATCTGGGATGGTGCAAGAGGGACTTTGGAGAGAAAGATCTGCTCACATCCACAACTCCCAGAAAACACAGTGCAAGTATATATGTTCTTCATATTGCCAATGTTTACTCTGCGGATGTTCCCTTAATAATCAGGGAATGAATTCTTGAATTCTGGTGATTGCAATTTGTCACAAATATGGCAAGTGAATGTCATTGGTATG
The DNA here is from genome assembly GCF_000708025.1 of Charadrius vociferus. Taxonomy (NCBI): domain Eukaryota; kingdom Metazoa; phylum Chordata; class Aves; order Charadriiformes; family Charadriidae; genus Charadrius; species Charadrius vociferus. Next base: position 2,603,977 of record NW_009648440.1, read on the forward strand.
CAATTGCAGCCACGTATTACATTAGGAAAAAGAGTCTGAATATCTACAACAGAGGTCATAAATAAAATGAACTAGAATATGTGAGATGAAATACCTTTCCCTGGTTTTGGTATAGGCATATGATTTCCATTAGTAAAAGGACCACTGTAAAATTTACTGCAGAGGAGCTGATTTTCCCTTGGTAGCCTTCTTCACTATAGATCTTCAGTATTTGTTTGCATTTTGTTTTATGTTTTCACAAAAAGATATAAAATATTTGAGTCACTTCAACTGTGCAGAATTGGTTCCTTTAGCTTCATATAGGCAATAAGTAGGAAGATGTGCTTACACAAATATTGAAGTACGTCAGCTTGAAATTCAATTTTTCAGAATTATCCAGGACAACAGAACTCAGCCTGCCTAATTCTCACACACACAGATGCAAGCACCTGCAACGAAGCTTCTTACTCTTAATCCAAGCAGATATTCTGCTCATCCCTGTTCTTGTCAGTAGCACATGCCATGTAATTACCTTACCAAATAAAGCTTCTAGCTGGTGCACTTTGCAAGTGTTTAAATAATACAAGAGATGAAAGCAATATGGATTATGCCCTAATAAACGCTGTTTGTAAATGATTTAAAAAAAAAAAAAGAGCATATTGCTGGCACCATTCCCCTGAAATCTTAAACCCAATCCCAGGAAAGCACCAGAGGAAGAAGTTGTGCTTCAAGTATCTATGTGTCCGTGTTAAATTTAAGAATTGGTTTAAGTACCTTCCCTAGACAAAGGCCCTGAGCAAGTGAAATATGATTTTCTATTTAAAATATTAAAAAGATACAGGCTGCCCAAGTGTTTTACATTTCTTTTTCCTTCTTGACTTCTAATTCATTTCTGACATACTGTTTCCTTTCAGTCTCTTCTCTGTATCATAAATCTATCTGTAATAATTTGGCACAAGTCGCACACTTTGCATGGAAATGGATCTTGCACCCTCCCAGTCAGAGGCTGTGAAGGGCGATGTCCATAATAACTCATGTATAAAGTACAGTTTCAGTAACCAAAATCTCTTATTCAGGTATTTGTGACTTTACATCCCATTGTGTATCCCAATGTATCGCATAGACAGCTGGAATTAATTCTGCCACTATTTATTCCAGAGTAAATCAGTGACCTCCACAGAACTTAAGCAGCCTAACATCAGGAGTAAATGAGATCAAAATTAGGCCATGTTACATGAACTTTGCCTTGTAGAAACATCAGTTGTACTTACAGTCTTCGGGTTCTGATTATTAACAGGGCTGGGACACCACAAACTATAGGCACACATATGTATCTTACAAAAGGGAAGAAAGCATTTGAAATTTATTTTCAGAAAAAAATACCTTCCAGTTTAACTCCCTTTTTCTTTCAAAGCTTGCACAGAAGTACCCAGCTTCTGTGTACCTGTGATCCAAAATCAGGTGGAGAAAGCAGGAAGGTGCTAACTAGGCACAATAACCCAGCAGTTGACACGCAGTTTCACAGCACTATCTCCGTTCTGCCCAGTTGCACATTATATCTCTCATCAGGCACCCTGACACACAAGGGTAAACATCTCCATTAAATTATGCAGGAGTCACAGCTCAAGAAGATGGGACAGACATCTTTCAAGACTCTTCAGGTGCAGAAAACATTTATAAAGTTACACCCGGGATGGAGTTAGTCCCTGATTTTCTGTAATGGAGACAAAAAGAAACGAAAACTGGAACAGTAGCTCACTGTATCTGTTCTCCAGCTGTTGATCTTAAGACCCTTGGGTTATATATGGCATGTTCACCGCATGCTGCTCTATGGGGCCCTTCATATTTTGTGAAGTATGATACCAAGCTTTGACAAGTCAGAAGGCACTGATGAGCAGCTATCTTAACCTGTCAAAAATCAGTTTTACATATCTAAGATCACAATCCTTTCTTCACATCATTAGGAATTTCTGGGGAACATTAAAGCCCAGATTTCTGACAATGCCTTCCCTTTCCTAACTCATTTATTATGTTTCAATAACGCCTGTTTTTTGTTTACAGCTCTACTTGTCAAATTTGCACAATGGTAAAAATACTAAAAAAAGCTAGAGAAGCAAACCCTGACTAATTGATAGCATGAACACGTTTCACATGAATGTTTGTTACACGTAGTGTCACTGCTGAAGCTACTGCACTGGCCACAGACCCTGCAGTTTAGTACCACTAACCTTAAAAGCAGGCAGATGAATAGCAAAATCGACATGTCAAGCATTAAGCTAGAGTAATTTGCACTCTTATGACCAGATCCTGAGCTGGCACACAATGACCATAGCTTTCCTAAGATCAACGGCACAAGGTCTTTTTTTTTTTTTCCTCCTATCTCAGCCAACAATTTTTAATCTGAGTGCTGCCAGGAAATCAGAGAGAACATTCGGTATTTGTTAAACCGCTGAATTAAAACTTGTGAGTCATAGTTTCTTTCATCTTGATAGCCATGTTTAAATACACATTTCACATTACTAGAGCTGCGAGAAATTCAATTATTTCAGATCACAGTTATTTGGAGAAGCTTTTCCCCTCCCCATTACTGATTCAGGAGGACTTGAACATCTCCTGAAACTTCCCTGTGGAGTATGCATGCAGGGTTCAAATAAACTCATATATTCAAAGCCTGTGTTATTCATATAGAATAATACATCCTTTTCTAAGTGAAAAGATGGTGAAAATCAATTCCCTTTTCTTGTGGACTTTCTGGAAAGGAAATTGGAATACCTCATACTCAATAGTACCCTTTTCTTCCCAACAGAAGAGAGGCTATGCTGTGGAAAACAAGGTAAAGTCTAGTTGACACAGCAGTCAGCTAAATCAGTAAAAGTACATCAACAAGAAGGGCGTTTGCCCCACATTAAAGGCACACACTGCCTTGTCTTCACCTTGAGGTAGGCACTGTGTTAGCAAATACTGAATTAAGAACACGCAACAGGTAAGAAGACATTTCCATTTATCTAAAAATTCCCTGCATTGTTGTGCGTTGCTTCATACTTCCCTGTCTTCCCATACGTGTTCCCGTTTGTCTTTCAGCATCTCTTTGTAGTTCCCTGCCAGGCCACTGGATTTCTGTCCCACAGCAGTTTTCCAGCACTCTGCCCTGCTCATCTCCTCTTCTACAGTGCTACAGGTGACCTCATCCATTCAAAGGGATTCAGCTATCACCACACAGCCAATGACTCTCAAAGTCACCTCTCCAGAAGTAACCTGTCACTCAGCTCCCGTTTATTAGCACTTGCTAACTATACCAACGATGTATACACGTAGTAGATAAAAACAAAAGGTTCAGAACAAAATAACATACATAGGGTAGTGAAACATCTCTTTTCTTTCACATGGAATCATATTAGGAGGTTGCAATTTCTTTGAATTAAATTTAGAGACTACAAAACCCAAGAGAGACAGAAGACAGAGACAGGTGAGATCTAGAGAGACTAAGACTATAAGCAGAAAAAACACAAGATGAAATTCAACTTGGAAGTAATATAATACAGTTTTGTTTTTAAAGAAAAAAAAAACAACCTCCAGACCACACAAACTCAGAAAGCAGCAATGGGTAGGAGAGACTGAGGGTCAGTAGCAGATAGTAAATTAGACATGAGTCTACAATGCAGTCTGACAGCAAAAAAGGTCACCACAATTTTAGGCTGCATATGCAGAGACAGCAAGTAACAGGGAAGTAATGGTTTTTATCTGTATTGATCGGGTGCAGTCTACTATGGAAAAAACATGCTCAATTCTGTGTTTTGTGTAAACAAAAACTAATGGCAATTTGGAGGGAGTTCATACAAAACAGCCACAGAATAGCTTGGAGGGCTAGCAGAACTAACCAGGGAAGATGAAAAGCTGACAAAAAGCAAAAAAAAAAATCCAGACATTTTCTTGCAAAGCAGTTAGTACAATTTAAGAAGTTGAGGCAAAATAATTGATTGTTAAGGGTAGGTGAGGCAAACCTGCTCGCTTTTGCACTGAAAGCAATTGGGACTCACTTTGAGCATTACCAAGTCTGACTTGGAAGGGTGTTAACATCGATGGGGCAATTATTTCCAGAATTGCTGTCGCATGTAAGTGTCCAGGCTGCACCCTGGGAATTGTTTCTGGCTAACACAATAGCTAAGAAAAGCACAACAACATAAAAGTCTCTGACAAGCAGACGCATCAAAGTGGAAGAAAACTTATTTAGCCTGGCAAAAAGGAACTTGTGGAAGAAAAATTAAGAGGTAGACATGGGCTAAACTGTTGGGCAACATTTCTCAAGGCTGAGATCAATCAGTCAGGGTGACCCCATATCGCCCTACTGCCAAAACACAACCTGACACAGTGGGGTTTAAAGGCTTGAAGCTACACAAGAAGGCATATTATTGAGTTGAGGTGGACAACCAAGGTGAGTGCCTCAAGATGACTGGTGTAAGCTCCTCCTTGTAACATCCTTAGAGATAGGACAGTAGTAACATTAAAACCCACAGAAAAGAGAAGTATTAAGGGGCTTCCAACACTGTTTCTGCTCCCCGGGTGTTTGAGGACAGCTTGATCAGTTCATGCTCTCCACTGACCAGAAATGTAAAAGTCATTAGAGCACCCAGGCCAAGCTAAGAATAAGTTTCTGCAGGAATCAAAGCCTATGAGCTTGGGCTCTGCATCACCCTGTCCTCACATTGCTCCTGACTGGGCTCAGTGTATGGGCTGAGCCTGCTCCTGTCTGCAAAGCCAGCTCCTGATTAAGGAGTAAAGAAGTTAGTGAGGGTCCATACAACAAAGCACCTGCATGAAGAGGGAAGGCAAGACAGGAGAGAGGGGGGAAAAAAAAAAAAAAAAAAAACCAAAAAAACCCCCACAACACAGCAAGAAAGCATTATTGTCTCAATATACCATTCAAAGGCAAACCATATTGATGTAGTGTGAGATAGCTAATGGAAGTAAAAGGACTGCTCTTTCTCAATATCCTATGCCATTTACAATTCATTTAGGCAGTCAGTATATTTCAACACTCCTTTTAAATCCAAGCTGTAAACGCTTAGTATTAAATTGGCAAGAGTAAAAAAAACAAAAAAAAAAAAAAAGGAAGAAGGCAGCACAATAACAAAAGAAATCCCAATCCGTCTTTTTCACTGAGGTGCATTGCCTTGCTAATTTTGCTGTGGGGGAAAAAAAAAAAAGCAGTTCTGGACAGCTGGTTAAAAGAAGCTGTTAATTTAAAATAACCTGTTTGTTAATTGCTTTCAACCTTGGTCAGTTGGTTTCTGCACTCTGAACCCTAAAGGTAGTTTGAAATGAGTGCATCTAGGGAGCGAGGAGTAATTAATGCAAGCAAGCAGCCATGTCTGGAAGACAGAGGTTACGGCAAAGGGAGGAAAGGTCTGAAGCGGTGTGTGCGCTCCTAGGAATTGGCCCTGATGCTCTTTTCCCCTTTTCCCCTCCTCTTCCCTTCTGCCGCAAAGCTGCAGCTACAGCCGGAGCCCTCTGCCAAAGCAGGGGTGTCCCACTGCCCCTCAGGCACACTGCCACCATCAGTAGAAAAAAATTTGTAGGCAGCAGCTGCAGCAACAGCAGAAGCAGCAAAGTGAACGAGCTCACTGCAGGCAGCCCCTCTGACCACCCTCCCTCCCCACCTCCACCAGGAACCTCTCCTCACCAGGAGCCATGGTGGCCACCTTACTCAGCTCTATGACACTGGCCCCCCAACCCCCTTCCAGAAAACTCCCCTGGCTGAAAGATGCGCGAGGCTCCCGCCAGCTTGCAAGCACTGGAGGAAATGTCCCCCTGCCCCCCAGAACCCCAAAAACATAGCCCATGCAGAAATACAGCCTCCACTGGGCCTGCACAGCCAGAAACAATGACTTTCTGCTTCTGTTTTCCCAGTTGTCAGGGGAAGGCTGCCCCATGATTGCCTTTCAGGGAGAGCAGCAGAGGGAGGAGTGGAAAGAGGAGAAAAAAAAAAAAACCCCACACAAACTGGAAATTAGTCACTTGTTTTACAAGCTGCCTCAGCTTGGTTTGCTGCACGCTCGAAATAGAAAAACAAGTGACCTGTGAGTTATTTAAACACGAGCGTAACATTTAGAGGCACAAGGCAGGGCGCACAGATTTTATCCGATTGATGCCTGCCTGACCCCTGCGAGTCCTTGGGTGACCCAGGCACGCACAGCCACGCGCTGCTGTGGCCAGCGGTTCCCCACCAACTCTCCCCACTGCTGCCCTGGGTGCCAAGTGAGGAGATTTGGCCCCCATTCACACCGTCTGAAGCACACAGAGAAAAATCTCACCCAGGAGAGCAAGTAGGGCTAAGAGGATCCAGGCTCGTTTCCTTATAACAAACATGGCATCGTCCTCGATAGATTTTATTCTGGCAGCGGCCTGGTGTATTTTCCTGTGACAGTGAAGCAGTTGCACAATGTTTAGGGGGAGCTGGGAGCCACATCTCTGAAACAACCCCTCCAGCGAGCTGTATATTCTGGGACCTGCTGTGCTTCCAACTTGCAAGGGCCAGTAAAGAACACTGTGTTCAGGGAGGAGGCTGGCAACACAGTCCCTCCCTGTCTCAACTCCATCCCTTTACCGGTTACCAACCAATTCTAGCCGTTATGGTTATCTTCTGACTTTTAATCCTCATTAAAATAGGGGAGACATATCCAACATGCCTTGATTTCATGATTTGGATTGCAACAACCTATGCCAAAAACTACATTTGGAAATTAAAAAAAGAAGAAAAAAAAAGAAAAGCCTTGATAGAAGCTAGTCTCAAGCTTCTACCATAACCTAAGTATAAAATCATCCTAAGAGACAGAGATGGGATGCTTAATGTGCTTAAGGAAATCTATGTGCCTCTACTGCTCCCAAAACAGGATTTAAGTATGATTTAATTTGGGGCTTAAGTTGTCCAAATGAGTCCATGTACAACACTGAGCTTTACAGCACATACATATCTTATTCTCTTGAACATTCCCACAGGTTTAGCAGCTATGTATGTCTTTACTTGCACCTAGGAGCACCAAGCTAGACGTGATTTCGATGGCAGATTGCATGATGCTGCCCAATCAGTTCTTATTTAAATGCTTCAACAAAGACATCATGTCAGAGCTATGGTTTTAAATATCGTAAACATTGCCAAACACATTCCTAGATAGAATAATGTGAAGGCTGCAAAGACAAACATTCAAAGTACAGAAGAGATCATGAAGATAGCTTGGTCACAGCTCTGTGGGCCGCTACTTCGAAATATGATGTCTTCATGAGATTATAGCTTGTCAGCTCTAGCAATACAGCACACAACACCGACAGAGAGATACCATAATGTACGTATATACACGCATACGTTCTTTGGTCAGTATCATGCCCAGTGCCTAAGCAGCAGGAATACAAACTTTTTTGCTTTTTCTTTTTTCACCCCCTAAACACAGCATCGCTCCAGGTTATCATTCTTCCAAGGACAAATGTGTTCCCTTTCTCCCTGCACTGCCAAATCAGGTAGTACTTTAAGAGGCTTTGTCTGAATAATTTTCATCACCATTATTGATAGCTGTATTGATACAGGAGGTGGCATGGTCAGGGTGTAACGACTCTTTGAACTCATGAGTTATTTATGAGCAGCTGCTAATTTGCACCACGCAAATACTCTCGGTTAGGCAACACACATAGTGTAACCTCCACGTTATCTCATGAAGAGTAGAGGCTTCCCCCATTCAAAAGGGAGCCTGATACACATGTTGCCTACAGTGAAATCCTAACTGCACCACAGCAGCAGAACCCAATCACAAGACAGCACTTCATGTTTGCCCCTTCACTGCTAACGCCCAAGACCACCCTTTGCAAGGAATTCTCCAGGCATTTTTTTCAATCACAACACCATCATATCGAAAAACGGGTCCACATGCAGGGGAGGTGTATTTTTCCCATACTGAAAATATTTTCCTAGAGAAAAATGTTTCTGGAAAACTTATACATAAGCCTCAAAGGAGCTTCCCATATCTCTGAATCCAGATTGTCAGAGTAGCAGCCTCACCTCATCCTTTTTATCTGTTTCCAGGCTGAAGGGAGCAACCGTGGACTTCCATTTTAGAGAGGAGGTAAGCACCAGCCATTGCCCCTGATTTCCATGACAACTGCAAACTCCCAACACATCCTCAAGACTTGGTTGCTGGTGTTTCTGTCTCTTGAGCTAATGCCAAGCTAACTCTAGCAGCAAAATTATCATGCAAAGGCATGTGGTCCATTAAAAATACGAGTCACATAGAGTTGCAGGGTGATGTCACATCAGCTGCCCCTGATGATAACTATCAAAAGTTAGCACAAGCCTCCAAATCACAAATGCCCTGGCTCTGATCCGATTTTAATGAATCTGCTTTTACGATTAAACCATCGCTATAATTGGCACTAGAGAAGCGCTGGCAGTCTGCTGTGGTTGTCTTCCCTGCAAAGCGTGTTTGTGATGCTCATCTCTGAATGATGCATAGTATCTGCCTGCCTCCTATTAAAAAAAAAAAAAAAAATGGTATGAACAGCGGCTGGCAGGCAGTCTGGTCAGCAGTGATTCATTCCCTGGCAGCCATGATGAGCAGCATGGGCTAAATTCAGCCTTGGTGGAGGCAAGTATTTCTCCATTTCCTTTCATGGCATCGCATCTACATTACACCAGGTATGAAGTTTGCCCTTGTATATTTATTTAAGTATAGTAACTGCCTTTTACTTACTGCTGGTTTGGGGGGTTTTGTTTGGGGTTTTTTTGGTTTTGTTTGGTGTTTTCGGTTTTTGTGGTTCCCCCCCCCCCAAGAATCACACTCTAGTTTGGAGAACAGCTCATTAGTGCAGCTGGAATTGCACTGCACTCCATAGACAGACAGGGAGCAGGCAGGAAAGGGCAAGAGACAGAGGGAGCAGTGCACCTTCTATACTTAAATAGCTGGGTTGTTGGAGGGGAAAGAAAAAAAAACCCACCACAACAAAACAACAGGCAGCGACAAAAACACACCAATGCCTAGGAGCTGGGGAGAAGAATTTACATACTTCATATTTTCTAATTTCCCTCTGGATAAGAATCGTATCTTTATCTAGCCTTTTAGGCTGTAGAAAGGACGGGGAGGGGGGGAAATGTGAGGGTTTTTTTTGGAAAGCACTACCATGCATGTGCCTGCATTGCAAAACTTGTCTTCCCCCCTCCCCCCAAAGAAATAACAAATGGTAGATAAAATTAAAAAAATATGCTGGCATTGAATATTGTGGCACCCAGGGTGCTAAACATTTGAGAATTTGGTTAATTTCTTAAATAGATTAGAAGTTAGTATGAGGCAAATGAAAATAACGTTTCCCACACACACTAGACAGAAAGCAGAAGGAAGGGCACAATCTTAGAGGTTTCTCCTCCCCTTTTGTTGTCCCCCTCCCCTTGCCAATATTGATATTGCTCTGCTTTTTGATCTCCGCACTTCTTTATTTTGGCTTCACAGGTATCAAGGGAAAATGGCTAGCAGTGAGTTCTGTAGCTTTTCCTGCTCTGCAGCCCCTCTGGCTTAGCCAGCTGGATCACACTGAATTAGTCAAGTACTTCATTATCTCCCTTCTCTGCACATTTTGCTCCAGGTAATAAAATGCCCAAACAAGAGAGCCAATGCCTTCTGCTGCGCTGTCTGTGAAGTTTCGTTGTTTTGGCCAATTCTGCATATCAGCATTGTGCTATGGGAGGGCATCACTTTTCATCCCTCGCCTGCAGTGCTTCCCAATCTCCGTTTAGTCACAGCAGTTAGCTAACCATGTAGCTGTTGATAACATAGCACAGTTTTGGAGCCCCTCAGCCCTCAGGAGGTCTGGGATTTCTCTTCGCAGTGTGGGCCTACAGGAGGAGCGGCGGCTAGCTGGGAGAGCCAGACCAATTACATTGTGGGGATGGATGGAGCGCTATGTGAGAATTGCTCTTATTAGCAGCCAGTGGGATAGGAGTTTTGCAGTAGGGCATTTTCTGCAGTGGTGAACTGCTAGCCAGATATCTAGGTCAGGTAGAGAGAGAAAGCCATAGACCGAAATCCAGGCGACTGCTTCGACTGCTTTTTGCGCACCTTTCTTTCACGAAGCATTGTGCAGCGCGGAGGGAGGAAGAGAGTTTATTATTCTTGGTGGTGGTTTTCTTTCTTTCTCCCCTGACTCATTCCAATATAACATCAGCTTCTCTTTCATTCGTATTCTTCAGAACAAATGCTTAATAGCTACTTTTTAATTTCTATTTTTTAAAATACACTTGTCCCCTCCCCCTGCTCCATGGGATTCCCCCCCCCCCGCCCAAGATGACCTTTAAAGCCATAAACTAGCTTGAGGCAATCTCTGGCAGCTCTGTCATGTGATGGGCAAAATGGGCCATATTTAAATCACAGGGAAGGGAACAGGAAGAAAGAATCTAGTTCACCTTTTAGTATTTAACCTTATTCACAATGGCCAGTGCTGAAAATCTGAATTGTTATCTATTTGGGGGTAGGAATTTGAAAAAAAAAAATACAGGCTGGAAAAAAGTTCACCTTGCATTGACACCTAGGTTGCAAGAAGTCAGTTTTCCCTGGGTGAACAGAAAGAAAAAGTATCTGAAAAATGAGAGTAGACACGCATTTCTTTCAGCAGCCACCTTTCTCCCATCCTTGTTCCATCAAGTTCTTTAGATTTCTTGCCTGGGACATTCAGAACACAGGGCCATGGGGAGGGAGGAAACATCTGAACGAAATTCCATGTTCAGGCATACAGTGCTAAAGAAATTCAAATTCAGAACACACTGAAATAAGAAAAAAAAAAAAGAGCGCTACATCGGCATATTACAAATTTGATTCAGAGACTGCTGAAGTAAACAGCTGATGCCTATTGATTTCAGTGATCTGTGGATCAGTCCTTTGTGACAAAGAGAAGGATCTCCCGACAACAAAGGTCCAGACTGTAGCATTTAGATAAAAATATTAACTGCAAAATACTGCTAAATTAATCCAACTTCTTTTGATTATTGATGTCCTACTGTTTTCCGCCTGAAACAACGTACACGATGCATCAGTCATTTATAAATTATTCATTCACAGTTATTTTGGCAGCAGCTTCTTTCCATTTATCAACTGATAAATGTACAAGAGATAAGAAGGGTAATTGTATAGCCCCTTGACAGTTACCTTTGACATGATTTCCATATTTAATAATGTAAAATACAAATGGCATTTTGGGGATTCCAAATTCCATGAAGCTTTACAATAACTTCTATATCCACAACGCATGAGATGGGTGAGCTGAGTACGTACAAACCTCACAGGCACACAAGTTCCTCTGAGCTCACTTCCCAAGTCTGATTTCAGCGGTTCTGAAATGTGCCCGTTGTGCCACCAAATCACAGTCTTTTCACGGCTGCAGTGGGAAAGATTACGGTTGACTTCAGAGGCTTGGAAAACATCCAAAGAGCCACAGCTCTGGGGACTGCTAAAAAACCATGAGACATAGCCAGGTCAAGAATTTATTGTTGCCTGACCTCATTTCTAGAGATCTCATCCATATTCCCACCCGCACACGTCTTGGACATTTTTCAGATTTTTGCCCAACATGACCACAATAGTAATTCCATAAATTCAGTTAAATTACATCATATGCACCCTGCGGTTAAAGGTGGGCAAAATCAGGTAGCGGATATTTGAAGACCACATCTGTCTCTCTGTAGATATTCATCTGTACCCTCGTTAAGTCCACAACCCGCTGGGCTACTGTACCATGGCACACTACATGAGGCTGCCACACACCGCCAGAAGTGTAAGCCACTCCAAACAAACAAAATGCAAGTGAAATGGCTTCCATCCTATCAAAGAATGACAGAGCCTTTGAACAGCATCTGTCTTATTTTTTTCTTCTAGCATATGGGACAATTAAAGAAAGACTTAATAAAAAAAGGAAAATAAAAAACCACACACTAAAATAGCAGAGCAGGAATAAATTATAAAAGTACCATTAATCCCAAGGTCTACAGAGACTACCAAAATCCTCCACACCTGATAAAGTACCAGGAGACCACTGTGAGATTTGTATGCCACTTCTACAAGTCCTATAAGTATTGCACATTATGCATCTAGAAGTAATTACAGCACAGCCAATTAACTGTTGACTTGCTCTTGCCCTGTAATTCTAGACAGTATTCTTTGTGGAGTTGTACTTTCAGGAGTAATATTATGCAAGAGACATTAGCCACTGGTTCATACCTGTACATACTTCAATAAATCCCATTACTGTTCATTTGTGAGACACTAAGCATTGCATAATATCTATAAGGACACAAGTACTCCATGCTAATGAGTCCACCACTACGTTAAGGCGTCTTGCTAACTCTTTCTGCTGCTCTCCAGTAAGAAGGGGGAAAAAAAAAAAAAAATCTCAGTTCTTTCCTGTTTTCTAAGATGGGGAAGCTTAAACTGAGAGATGCAATACGCTGGGACAGATTTTAGAAATAAGAAAATATCGGCTTCTGGGACCGCAGTATAGCCCACCCATTCTACCTATGCTCATTTCAAGTGTTAAATGGCAAGGAGACAAACATAGTTCATTCACCAACAGCATTTAAGAGTCACGTTCAAGGGGTAGTCATTAAGTGGTCGCCTACACCCCAGCCCACTTCCCCCACCACCAGTTGGTTTTCTCCATCCTGTCCTTGAAAAGCCAAGCCAAACAGTCTCATGTTACTTGATGGATGTTAGAGTATGAAAGGTCAAATTAGAAGCTGAGCTACAGTATAATATTTTGTTTTTTTAAATAAGTGCCAACAGATTAATGTATTCTGCTCTTAGGAACACAGTTCAACAAAAACATCCCACTCCCAGAGATGCATACAGTCTTCACATGCCCAGCGAGGATGGAGGAAACAGGGGACTAAAGGTGGCGAGATGTATTTTCTGTCATCAAGCTGTTATATATGTAATTAATTCTGGTGTTATTACTGTTAGTTTTTGTTCAGAATAAATAATAAGGCAAAACTCTAGAGGTTTGGGTTAAGTGTTAAGGGCTATCCAAACTCAAATTCTTCCCCAAAGCTTTATGTTTGGGGAGATTTCTTTTCAGTTTTTGTGCTAGTGAATGTTGCTGGACAACTCTGGAGGCAAAAAGCTCCTTTTTCCTCCAGGGAAAAAGGAAGTACAAGGAAAGCCATGCATGTTTTCTGCAGCAGGACAGTGAGAAACTCAGGTCCACATATATAGATTCCTTTGCAGGACTGGAAGCCGTAAGCTAGGGCTGGAAGATACCACCTGGGTCATCAGGCCTGGAGACACAGAGATTAGAAGGATCCTCTAAGAGCCACAATTCCTCATGCACGCCACATGCTCTAAGACACCTGTGACGCCTCTCCTCCCTGCATCCCACAATAAACATTGCAGATCAACTATGGAAGACCAAGCACCTCAAGACAAAACTATGCTTCGCTACGGTCTCTTCTTCCCAGGACTTCAACCTTAGGCAGGACTTCGCCTGCAGAGAGGTGATTTTCTATCCGAGTACACCGTGGCTGCTCCTTTGGGATATGGTTCGTTCTTCCATATTTGTTGGTTTCTTAAGTAAGACTTAAGTTTTATTCCAATTATATGGCAAGCCCCAGGGCTCAATTCAGATAAGCATGCTTCTGTTCCAGTGCCAAAAAAAACATCCTTTTTTTTCTTGCAGCCATCATAAACCAGTCACCCTAGAAAAACCAGCTCTTTGTTCTTGGGGAAACAACTATTGTCAGAATATTTTACATGTAAATGAAACATGGGAGCTCATCTTCCTCTTTTATTTGTCATTGCAAGCTTCCCCCATTTACCATTCTGCTTCGATTTTCCCATTTAGCAGTGTATGGAATCTGCAATAGTGCATATTGTAATATGCAAATTGTATATAGCATTTTGGTGTCAGACACACTGAAATTAAATCAAATGGAAGAAAAAAAAGGAAAGAAAAAAATAAAGGTACCTTTATGGCCTCAAGCTGTAGATAAATTGTGGTCTGTGGTAGTTAAACAACAGCTGTTCAGATTTAAAACAAAATTATGATAAGGATCCCCAGAAGATAACACCTCTTGAGGTAACAGCATTTACCTAAATGCATCTGTTAGCAGCAAACACCGTGACTTAAGACTGTTTATGTGATAGTTTATTCCCATTTGTTTTCCTTCTCCTCCCCCCACTTGCATTCGTTAGTGAGAACGAACCCTTCCACAGCAATTGGGACCTTGGGGGTCCCTGCACAACCTCTCCACCTGCGTCGGAAGGACAGACAGCCTCTCCCAGCCGCCCACAGGTGGAAGCAGGCTGCGAGTCCTCCACGCTGGTAAGTGCGAGGATTAAAGAACAGCAAGAAACCAAATTGCTACAGTTAAAGAAAGAAAACAGCAGGACTAACACATTTTAGTAGGGGTACGTACACTGAGACTCAGCAATCTTTATACTCTTTGTGAACAGCAGTTCTTTAAGAGCTTTACACCCAATAAAATTTAAACTTTTATATATTTTTTTTCTTCGTTTATTGCACTGGGGGTTTTTATTGCAGACGTAGCAAGCCACCCATATGGAATTTCACAAAGTGGCAACTGCGCTTGGCCCGAGTGCCTGAGACCTGCCCAAACCAAGCTTCAGGTCAGCGGCTTCAGAAAGATTTTTTTTTGCTCTGGTTCATTTTGTTCCTTCTGCCCCTTCCCGCTCTCTGTATTGCATTGGCTATCATTTTAATAAAAAATAAATAAAAAGGGAATTCCAACAAGAAGGAAACAGCATTAGGATTTTAGCTTTCCCATGCAGGTCAGCGGCTTCAGAAAGAGGTTTTTTTTGCTCTGGTTCATTTTGTTCCTTCTGCCCCTTCCCGCTCTCTGTATTGCATTGGCTATCATTTTAATAAAAAATAAATAAAAAGGGAATTCCAACAAGAAGGAAACAGCATTAGGATTTTAGCTTTCCCATGCTGGGAAAATACCTGCTAGGGAGGATGGGGAGAGCCGAGTATCCAGCTTTCCCCTTTCTCCCAACCTCAACTCTCTCTGTACTCTTTCTCCGAAAGATGCAGACAGCAGCGCAGGGTGTGCAAGTGGTGACAGCCCTCCACCCCAGCCGCTGCCCACGGGAACACCTACAACACCCCTCCATCTCCTCGGCAAGCACGAGTTTAGCAACAGCGATTCATCACCGAGAGAAACATTAATATTTTACCTTAGTTACCAAGTGCACCCGTTCAAACTTTTATCTAAAACATTCTTTATCATCTTTTCATTAAGTTCTCAAGAGCTAATGGTTTCTGAGTTCCCGGGGTAAGGATGATGTTCTGAATAATGAAAGCTCATTATTTCTCCACAGAATGCTTGTTAATTCAAATGATGATATTAAAACTATAGTAGCCTTTAGCGCTGGGGTGATTTCTAGCATACTTTATCATGTATCAATATATACTCTGTTTGTCAAAACTGCCCAGGGCTGGGGCTGACATTCTCTCTGGAGGAGTCTAGTGCTTCAAGAGGCACTGAATACACCAAGGTGACAACTTGCAGAGTTTGCGCCTCTAGGAAATGGAAAGATGAAACTTGAAGTGCCATTGTCCCCCTTGATTTCCTTATTAGTATTCATAAAGAGACAGTATCCTCCTCTTTTTCTAGTCCTCACAGGCCTTTCTTTTGAATGAAATAAAAGGCACATGCACACACACACAAAAAAAAAAAATACATGCAGAAGTTTTACATATGAAACATACCCCTTTGTTGTAATTTAAGTAATCTGAAATGTGTTTCTTTAACTAAAGGTAGACATGCCTATTGCTTAGCCACAATAAATTCTCTAAAAAAAACAAAAGTGAAAAGCCACACACACTTAAAGATGAGGCCAAGACATTTTTTGCACCCTATTTTGGGGTGTGTTTCTGCTACTTTTCTGTGTCTCCCCTTTTTTCCCCTGCACCCCTCTCCATATAGCCAGGCTATATTCCCCAGAGGCATAGCTAGGAGTTCCCTGACATTACTGCCCTCCTTTCAGCTTTGATCACCAGAATACTGTAAACGTTGTCAAGGCCTCGCTCTTCTCAGCTCTCCCACCATCCTGCCCCCCTCCAAGAAAAAGAAAAAAGCACCAAGAAAAAAAATCTCCATCCATATGGAATCTCTTGGTGAAAGCTAAAAATAGATCTGCAATGAAAAGGCCAGTTAAACTGGCCAAAAAGCATATTTCTGCAAACAACATTATATTTTCTGCACAAGGGCTCTTTCCCCCACCTCCTGCAGCCTGCATAAATATGCACGTCCTTATCTGACTGCAAATTACATCATCACCTCCCATCATGTGTTTTGTGATAGCAGGCTTTGGCACAGAGGGGAGAGAAGATGCTCAGTGACTCCAGACCGGTCACAGGCTGCTCTAATCCCTCATCGGCATCAATTATGTCCCCCAGTGCTCAACAATACAAAATTTGAGGTTTAGTAATTGAGCAAGCCCCTCCTGCCTCCACCCCAATCCTTCAGCCAACCCTCCTCCAGCCTCCCAGATGAAAACGTAATTGTGAGCACCATGCCAGCCCCACCAGTGCTGGGCGCAGCCAGGTCAGCATTCACATAGGCTGCAACACACATCTCTGTACTGTCGTCGCATAATTATCGCTCTTGTGAAAGACTTGCTGGACTTTTGCCTGTAGGCAAAAGTAATACGAATATGGTAAACTTTTTCCATCTTCCCTTACCGGGGCCTATCCTTAGAGTAGCAATTAAATATTTATGTGTTTTAAAACACCTAACTGCCTGATATTTCTTCAGTTTTGCACAGACATAAGACCAAATTGCAAGTTTATTTATGCTGCCTTCCATTCTTAAGCAGAAAATAAATTTTAAAAAATGCTTTTTCAGCCTTGTTACAGAGGCTTATGGGGAAGAGAAGGACAACCACGTGATTTCCACATCCCCGTTCACCTGGGGGCACGCCAGCATCTCAGACATCCCAGCGGTGCCAGTCTCCTCAGGAGAGCCCCAAGGCTGGCACAGTGCTCAGCTCAGGGACGATGCTCCTGCCTTAAGGGGGTGGCTCTCCAGAAACCCCACGCTCAGGAAAGGGGTTGGCTGGTAACGCAGAGTTTCCATGATGCTTAAGGCCCTGATTATGCCAGAGTTCAAGCCACATTAGTGAAAGCAGGAGGCTGAAGCGGCTCTTGCTGCAGAGGTCCTAATGCAGGTCCCTCAGCCACAAGAGGGATGTTTGCCTGCCATGCCAGGATCATGATCCCAGAGGACCCCTGCTGTTGAAGTAACTGCAGCAAGGGCATGGGCAATGGTACAGGGGCCACTGGGAAGGGACAGGACAACACAGCCCCACAACAACAGCTGGATGCCACACACCAATGGTGCTGAACCTGGACCCACAGGCATTATCTCCTGCCTGACGAAGCTAGACAGCCCTGGAGGAACCAGGGGAGGTCCTCAGCTGCCCCAACCTCTCCTCAAACAAGAAACATCCACAATATAAGACATGCAGCAAGGCTTTTTTGCAGTGCTGATGTTGAAGGAGGCCACCAAAAGGCACAGCCATGGTATTTTCAAACACGGCACTTGGACCACAGCATTGCCCCATCCCACAGCCTATGCATGGCCCTGTGGCTACAACCAGGAGTACCACCCAGAGGCTCTGGGGGCAGAATGCAAACTGTTGTGAAATTTGGTTATCTGGAGGAAATTAATTGTTATAGAAAAAAAATAACTGTGCATCATGCATTCTGATGGTTTAAAACAACCCATCAGTACAGGATAAGAATCATTTTGTAATTGTAGCACAGACACAAACAGGTTTTCAATGTAGCATTTGCGTGGCAAAAAAAGCTTGGTTCCTTCATTGATTTTATTCTACTTTATGCCATCCTTACCATGCAAAGTCCAATTGACTGGTAGAAATATGTCTGATGAGAATGTAAGTAGCGAAAGGGAATAAACCCACATATGCCTCTCAAGCTGTTCCTATAGTACTTTCCAGTTTTATATACAGAGCTGAACAAAAGTGGCAAAACTAGCAGGCTAAACTATTAATTACTCAGTTCTGTGATAAAGGATGTAAACCTGCAGACATGTATTTGTGTAATTGTACTTGCATGAACAGGGCACTCTGCACTTTTCACACATACATAAACATCCACAAAATCCTGTTGTTACAGTCCATTTTTCAGCAAATATCAGAAAACCACACATTTTTTCTGCAAGGCTGGGAAACACATTCCATTTCACAAGAATTTTAGAATTAAACATTTTGACATACTCAAATTTTCCAGCCAAAAGAGAATTTAAGTGGAATACAACATTCCAGCTTTTGTCCTGAAGCTGGACTGCTTCCAGCAGCTCCAAACACACCTCCATTTCTTTTCTCTTAAAGAACGCTTTAATTACTCAAAGTTTTCACACATTTTTAATTATACCAAAAATCCTGAATAATTTTATTCTCTTTTAAACAGGACAAGTTCTGTTGACAGAGTGCAATACTGAAAACACTCCACTTATGAATCAAATCTAAGGTGGTTCCCTGCCACCCCTTCAAGTTTCGGGGTTGAGTCTATACCCATTAATTCCTCTTGGCAAACCTGGCATACTAGTGACACCAGAAGGGAGTGAAAGAGGACATGGATGGTGGTGAAGAAATTTTGTTTCCCCATAAATTGTGTGGTCAGCTACAGTACTAAACTAAACTGGTGATCTAGACTGGAGCCACTTGACTACACTGAAGTCCTGGGCTTTCAAAGTGTTTTTTGAGGAAGATTAATTAAAAACCATTTGCAAACAAAGGTTTGGCAAGAACAAGGCCCTAAGTAGTTCAGTATTCAATTCTATGGGTGACTGTGTCAAAGCTTGATTTGCAGGACAGAATCCTGCAAAAACTTGTGCTGGTTCTCTTTGTGCACCAGCATGCAGAGAACCATCATAAAGGAAATGTCTGCAGAAGCAGAGCCCAGAGAAGCCATCATCATTGCCCACACAGCGTCACAGCAAGGAGGCTATTGCCTGACTTGTCTAGTTTCTGATCTAACCATTTTAGAAGCATTGCTTGCAGTGGCTACTGCAGCACTGCCAATGCCAGTTATTTAAAATAACTATGAGTCACTTGTTCAAAGAAAACATTTACGGAAAACAAAGGTGGAAACTGAAATTTCTTTTATTTATAGATTTATTTTTGCTCCAGTAAATTTAAGCTTTTCTTAACCACCAGAATTAGAAACATATTTTGTGCAATGTGAGATTCCCATATTCAGAAGATCCTAAGACCTTGCACTTCAAGGGAAAACGCCAAATGCCACAGGACACAAAAAGAATCAGGAAAGTTGGCAATTCCACCCAAAAAAATCTGCTAGAAAAGCAGGGGCATTAGAGGTCCCTAAATATAAATACAACAACATAAACAAAAAAAAGCCATGAAATAAAAAGTCTTCCTTTAGGAAGCTGTGCTTGGCTAATAACTCCATAACCACAATTCGAAACAGTGCTCATCAAGTGGCCGATAACCCTGCAACACCGTATGGTGACCACCCTTTGAGAAAAACAGACGTTTCTGCAGATGGGAAGAGACAGTACATACAGCCTCTGAGCTCCCCATCCGCACCCTTCCCACAAATCAAGAGCACCAACAGGCAGATACATCACGGCCCCTTTCATGATAGGCCTTGGCTCCGCAGCACGCTGGACCAGCAAAACTGGTTCTACACGCCCTGGGAAAAAATGACAGCTTCTCCTTGCAAGCTGCACGGATCATAAAGGTGGAAGAGGCTCCTGTGCATGCCCAAACCTGCCTCTTTCAAAACGCCTGCACACCCAGCACAGCAAGGGAGAAGCTTCAAGGAGGACTCGTGGCCACTCTCTAGGTTGCTTTCCAGCTCAGCGTGCAGCCCCACCAGGTCACGGGTGGGAAAGTTACCTCTCCAGTGCCAGACCCATTGAGCATCCTCCTTGTTGTGCAGCTGCCTGCCCTGCCTTCTGTGCTGCTGCTTCATCCTCCAGCCCCCTCACCCTCCTCCTCCTCCTGCAGCTCTGGCCTCACTATGCACACAGGAACAGTGTCCAAAAGGCAGCAAGGGGCCAACCTTGTTTTGCCTTGAGGTAAAAGGAGCCAACTGTTTTCCCTGGAACACACCAAATTTCACACACCACACACACACACCCCCACCCCCTCAACAAATGTGGGAAACAAGGAGCAACAGCATGCACAAAAGGGTATTTTCACACATGCAGATAGAGCATGCTAATGCACATCACGCTGCTTAGCATGTCCTCCCCAAACACTGGTGTTACTCCCCTTTGAGAGCCCAATTACAAAAAAACCACACCCACACCCTACATTGCTGATAATCCCATTCCAGCACATTCTGCCCTACTCAAAGGCTACCCAAGCTCCTGAAACTCCTCTTGATCCTCTGCAAACCACAGCAGCCAGAGCGACACAAGCACCAGACCGAGCACACTGGTGGTGAGAGCAGCGGGCTGTAATCACCCCATTGGCATCACTGAACACCAGGGCACACGGTGGTGAAGACCCCATACAGCCCAGTCAGCTGCCTCCGTTCGCACCTCACATCCAAGACCAGACAAAAAAGCATCAGCACTACTGTACTGTTGGAAGATCCAAAAAATTTAAGTCCTGCCCTCAGCTCCACCAGATTTCACACCTGATCTCCTCCTCTGTTTGCCATGTGGAACACCACTCAGGTCTTTTGCAAGCATGTGAAGCTAAAAGGGTGCTTTGGGCTGGGCAGCACAGAAGAAAGGGGAAAAAGCGTTCTGATACATGAGGAGGATGACTAGATGAAGATACATCACTCCACCAAAAGAAAAAAAAACCACACAAGCTAGCAAGCCACCCCAAGCTGAACAAACAAACCTCATGGCTGAGTTAACCTTTCCAGAAGTACCGGTCTCAAGTCGGAACTTTACTTGAAAGACTTTCTTAAAAAAAAATAAAGATAAATAAGCAGTATAAGACAGAGAAGCAAACTTTGAAAGCCACAAGGTTTGGGGCCTTAGGCTATTCCTCAATATCCCTCAAAAGTTCCAGGCATTTTGCCAGCACAAGGATCTACCTTCTGGTGCATCTTCATTTAGCTTTGCTTACAGTCAAGCCCATAATTTTATGGTCCTCTAGCTGCTGTAGTGCTTCATTGAAACACCAGTGGAAGGTTCCTCTCTAACTTTTAATAGCCATGTTTACTATGAGATTTTTGTCTCTAATTATCAATATTGCTGTGGGGAAAAAAATCAAGTAATTTTTACACTTTATAGAGAATTCCTCTTAAAAAGCCTTCTAAACACAGAATGAACAGGAGTGGAAATAGCAGCCCCCTGTAAGGGTAGTCAGGGTGCTTTGAGTTTTTTTTTAAAATGAAAATGGAAAGCTGTAACTACAACTGAAAAGAAAAAAAGTACACGTACATAGATTTCCCCACCCCTTCCCAGCAATACACAGCACATGAGCCTTGTATAATCCATTGATGTGAAACATCAGCAAGGTCAGACTGCTGAGGGATTTACATAGGTGTGGCCAAGGTATAAGGTATAATGAGATATCTACAGCTAATAAATAGCAGAGGACTACGACAGCAGGGACTGAGAAGGCACCCAAAGCAGCAGTTGCCTCCTCACCCTACTCCATGCATGGGAGTACGGGACAGCAACATGTCCTTCAAGATCCACTTTGGGAACATGAGCACCAACCCCTGTGTCTTACCAACGAGGAAGAGAGGGAGCAAGCCAGCTTGGCTCCCTGTCCTGTCTGTAGCCACATCACTGCCAGATGCACTCCCTTCTCCTGCACCCAACCCAGAGATAAAGGCAAGCCCACAGGGTCCCTGCTAACAGCTGAGGGCGGTCGCACCCGTCCACCCTTCCAAGCCCTGAGAAAGACAAAGATGAGGCATTTGGAAAAGGTGTTTGCAACCATCCTCAGGAAGGAGGTGTAGGCACCCAGGGACACGCAGCTCAGGCTGGGTGGTGAATTTGTGCTTCTGTTTTAAGGAGAGACAAAGAGGAAGCTGCAGGGAGCACCAGCAGGACTCTTTGACAACAAAAGCACATTTCATGTAAAATTTCCACAGATATTTCCAATAATTGCTGGGGGTGGGTGTGTCTTTAAATAAGAAACAAAGATGTTTGGCCAAAGTAAGATGTTCATTTGAAAAAGGTTCACACAAAGTTTTTTCTCCACAGCAAAGTTGGCTTTGGCTGTTTGTTGTTGTGGGGCTTTTTTGGTTTTTTTTTTTTTTGATACATAAGGTTAAATACATTCTTTAGATATAAAGACTGAAAAATGTGGTTTTCTTCTAAAACCAATTGAAAGTTTTCAGCTCTAGAATATACTGAGGTTAGATCTTTGGAGGAAGTGCAAGTGTGGAGTGACTTTCAAAGGGATAAAAAGCAGTCCAACACAAGCATCAAGCAAAGTCCATCCCACTTCAAGAAGATTATGTTCATGGCTCACATGAGTTGAGATCAAGAGAAGGGAATTAGGAAGTCAAACATGATCAAATGGACCACTGAAAGAGACCCAGGTAAGAAAATTCTTGGAAGATGGTAACAGAAGTAGAAGATCAAAGGTGAACAAGTGAAATGAGAAGAACAGAAGGAAGGTGGACCCAAAGCACAGTAAATGGGTAGTTTGGGAATCAGAAGCTACAGGAGCAAACAAAAGCAATAGCAAAATGGAGATTGTGGCCCCAGGGGCAATCTTAAAAGTGGTGGGACTGAGGCAATCTCTTTCATTTACATTGATGCATTTTCTACAGTTTATGGAAGAAATGGGAACTGCAGAAGACATTTAGGACTCTTACAGAAATTCCTTGTGTTTATGGTTTATGATAAAGACAGTGATGGCAGAGGTTTTTTTTATATGCACATATGTATAACCAGCACAAGAACAGTTACTGTGTGTTTAACAAGCCTGGAGTACATTCAGAACTATTAGAATTGCCAGACCGTGGAACCACTTAGAAGCTAAAGATTAAAAGAGGAAGATCAGGATTTTCAAAGCTGTTTAGACATTCAGAAGCGTTAGATGTCTCCTTCAAAGCACCTAAGCAGGTAAGGTATCTAATCCTCACTGAAGTCAGTGGAGTGGGGTGCCTGACTCCAAGGCAGTTTCACAATTGCTCTCAGGCACCTGCATAGGCTGGAAGAAGCTACCTTGCCTTTTGCAGATCTGGCCCTGGGTGTCACAGTTGGGAGTCACAGGATGCTCTCTTCTGCAACTGCCTTCAGCCTAGGCAGCATTTGAGCAAAAAAAGCCCAATAGGTCTGATAAGAGGAGGCTGTATAAGCAGTGCCAAGTGATTTGTTCAGTTTAAAGAGAAAAAACAAACAAAAAACCCACACTCCAGAAAACACACACATACAACTTTAGGAGACCCCAAGATCGACCTCATCTTTTCCTCCCAGCAGGTCTACCAGGCTGGAAGGGACCACAAGTCCCTTCCCAACACAGGCAGCCTCATCCCATGGAGGGAGCCAGGCAGGAGCCCTGCCAGAGCTGCCTGCGTTTCACGACTGCTCACATAATTGCCCTGTGAGAGGTGCCAGCTTGCAGAGAATAGTTCCTCTGAATTCAGGTGGCATACGTGCACGGCCAACGAGCCAAGTTTCTCCCTGGAGCTGTCAGGGCCTGATTTTTTGGGGAGAAGGTTACGCAAGTACATGCTCAAGGAGCACCTACGCAGCACATGAGCCGGCCAACCCCCCTCTCCTCCCTCTGCCTGCTGCAAAGGATCAGGCCCACCTGTGGCCAGGAGAGCACGTTTTCCCCAGCTTACGCAAAGCTTGGCTTGCTTTCCACACTGCTTTAAACCTCGCACGGAATTGGGGAGGGGGAAATAAAGTGGCAAGTAAATTTGTGAGAAGTGCTGCAGAGTGACCAAGTCATATAGAGCATTATCAGTCTTTCTTACGTGCAAATTCTCTTCTCTGAAGCATATTAAATCAGCTATGATACTCTTTGTATTAAATACATACAGTATATACATATACCCTTTAATAGCTTTGCTTTTAATTTTAACATCATTTCCTGTCTTCTCTACATTAGTTTGCAGTACAACCCATAACAGCTGTGAATATCTGCAGAATCCTGTTTTTCACCCCATTCTCCATATCTAGCATAGTCATTTGTGTGCTGCCATGAATGCAGCAATTCAGAAGTTCCACTGCTAAGGTCTAACCATGGTTCCTTAGATAAGGTCTGAACAAATTCTAGTGTAACGCATAACCAAAACTACATGAAACAGTCACATCCCCCACATTTTTCACATGCTATGATGCAGTTTGGATCACAGCCTGATTCAGAGGTAGAGAGACACTGATCCAATACAACTGACTGGAAAGATAGCAAGCATATGGTGTATATCAAGTGATTAATTTTCAACATTAATTTTTAAACATTAATTTCAGCTACTTTGGAAGGAAGAAGCAAGCAATGCCAAGTTTAGTTAATTTTTGTTTTTAATAACTACAGTTTTTTCTTAAACTCCTTCTCCTGGAGTAAGTAAACCACTTTGTAATCTCAATTAAAAAAAAAAAAGTATTCTCATCTAAAATTTGGTTAGAAACTATACAAGCTGTAAAGCCCCCAAGTAAAGGATTTAAATTGAAGTGGAACCAATACCTAAACAATAAAGTGACAGCAATACAGAAGTTGCAGAGATAAAGTTGAAATTCTTAGTACATATCTACACAACAGTTGTAGTTTCTAAGCCCCAGACATAATTCCTCACAGCAAGAGGGGGAAAAAAGCAAGTTGAAAAATAGCAAAATGCAGCTTGTCAAATGCAAAATAAAAGCTTCCCCTAGCTGCTGTTTCTGTATGCTGGGAGCATAAAAATAATATATGAACAGAGAATGTGACAACCAAAGATGGCCTCAATGATTGTTAGAGCTAAGAAAACATTTACTCCTGCATTTTGCTCAGAAGCGCTGCTGAGTTTACAACCTCTGTCAGTGCAACCTTAGCCAAAGCATAACAGTATTTTCTTAAAGAATCCAATTAATTTGTTTTTCAGGCCAGTCCATTACATGAAGTGGATTCAATCGTGCTTTGCTCCAGCCACTCCTCCAAAATGCAACAATTACATTTAAAAAGTTTAAAAGTTTTTTTTAAAAAACTTACGAAAGACTAATTTGACCTGCTATTGAATAACTCCACCATAAATCCAGTGGAAACCCAAAAATTCTGGTGTAATAGTTTTACTCAGGATCTACATGCCATAAAGAGGAAAAAATAGACCAATTAAATGGGATGACAGATCTCAGAGTATCATGCAGTGTCATGCAACTAGGTACCCCATGCATGCCTTTTTTTCCTCCTTTCTGAAAAAGGATTTTGAAGTATTTAGGTTTAGCAATATTTTTCTTTACCTCCCTTATTCCACTTCATCCCCATTTTCCAATGCTCTTGGCTTCAATGTTCCTACCCCAGTTTCAGACATCCTTCCCCCAACCCTACCAGCATTTCTTCATTTACAGGCCTTCATTATTCCTGCCAGTGCTTTTAATGTAGAAATGGAAACATCTTGTTAAGCCTCAGACTTCCTCTGACTCCAGAAAAAAAGCTCAAACAGAGAGCCAAGCATCCCAACCTCCAAACCTGGCTGATCCACCTCACTCAAGCAATATCCCTCTGTCACTTTCCCCATAATTGTGCCTGAGGCACACAAGGACAAGACGAGGGACTGAAAACCTAACCTGTGTCAGCACCTCCTTGCACATGTGCGCACCATTGTCTCCCAACAAGGGGAGAAACCTACTGTGAGGGACAAGCCTGGAAGTTACCTCAGTTGCGGGAGAACAGCAAACCACAAGCTATAAGCCATCCTGAGTCAATTGCACTGGAGAAAGGCTTCTTCCAGGACCTGAATCAATTTTTATTCTTTTTTCCTTGCTGGAAAAGGGGTGTCGCATGTGCTAGATTATCTCCCCCCACTTTTCACAGTCCTGTTTAAGTTTCCTACCCTTGCCCTTCATCCCAGCACCATTCGACCCAGCTGTTCCCTGCTCCAGATCAGCATCAACTCACAGTGGTATTGGGTTGCTCTAACCTACCTTGCTAGTGTAAGACTAAGAACCCCAAGCAAGGGCAAACGGACTAACCAGCCCCAGGTAAAGAAACAGTGCATCACTGCCATTTGTACACCTCAGGAGTTCATACCGCTGCACAGCAGCAATGCTCAATATTTACCTTACAAAGCCCTTTGGTCTATCATCTTGTTTTTACTGTCTACAGTTAACCAAGAGTGAAATTAGTCTAGATCTAATCAAGAATAGTTTGAAGTCCTGTAACTGAATCCACTCAATGTGCTTGAAGCTGTGCAAGTCTGTAGTCAGTGTACTAGCTCTGAGTACAAGCCCAGGATAAAATGTGTCTAAAAGTACCCTGAATTAATAAATACAGGATGAAATCAATAAGATGTCAAGTGGCACTGCATGAAGAGCTATGGGAAAATTCACTATAGAAAAGAAACTGCATGGTACAAGACAGAACTTTTTCAAACTTGGATGGCACCAGTCTGGTGAACATAGCAATATGGATTTTCCTCCCACTTAGCCAACATTTAGTGCTTCTGTTGCATTCACAGTACCCAGATATTTCTTCTTCAAGAGGCACTCTGCTCACTGAGGTCTTCCTCAGCATTTCAGACAGCAAAGGTCTATTTTGACTACACTTTCAACAGAAATGAGTTTTCTGGCTTGCTTGACAAATCACTACATGCAACATGGTTGTAAAGAGCCTAAATACCTCTT
>NW_009648440.1:2630878-2632709 GCF_000708025.1 Charadrius vociferus
GAACACTTATTCACAGATTAGCTACAAAGCCTCTGACGTTTTTCAGATAGCTTGTCTGCAGGTAAAATCTAAAGGCAAACTCACAGCACCCTACCCTGACTTCACTTTTTAATAGGAAACCATGACCCTCCTAAATGGACAGCTGGCACATGAACTTTCATGCATTGCATTCCAGTTTGACTTATTCCTTTACATTTATGCATTTTCACCCCACGCCTGCCAGACACCGGTGGGACTGAGGGTAGGCAGGTAACGGCAGGGTCATCTATTTCAGCCCATGCAGCAGAAGGCTTACCTGCTCTGCTGCTAAGTCTCTCCATCCTAAGCCTGTATGTACTGCCAAGGTCCAAGAAATGAGCTTTCGGCAGCTTTATTTAAAAGCTCGCACTGAGGGCTTGGTCTTGCAAGGTCAGAAGAGCACTGGAAGGCAAACCCAGCCCCTGGCCTTAGCTACCTGTTCAGATGCTGGAAGTTACTCAAATGCCACAGGTTGCCAGAAACACACCCCAGTGTTTGAGAGACAACAGTACTGCTTTGCTTTACCAGTCAGGCCGTACTTGAGTCCTGCTTTCAAGATATTATCAGACATGACAAAAGGGCATCAGAAAATTAAAACCTTACTGGGAGGAGATATGCAAACAAGCTAAATTCCAGAGGCCTCATATCTACAAGATCTTCAGCTCACTGATCTTAAATTGCATTCACTATTGTTGATCAGCCTCCATTTCAATACTTTCAGGTGACTATCACTTCATTCATTAATTAATTACAGCTAATAACCAACCTCTTTGGAACTACAAACAGCACCACGTATCTCAAGGAACCTCAGTGTGAAATGACATGTAAACCCTACATCATTTGCTGAGGTGCAGCAGTAGTTTAATGAAGTGAAGAATGCCTTAAATAACAGACATTATCGTAAAAATACAGGTAGATCCCACACTGGCATCACAGGAAAAGCCCAAAAAGTACTACTCATGACTTCACTTTTACATCTCCTCCAAACAGACAAACCTGCTCCAGAAGAATGAACTATCTTGCATGCAGTAAATTTACTGCCCTTTAAACACACATTTCCAAATTAATTGTATATTGCTAAATGCCACTCAAGCTCTGCTGACATACTTTATCCACTCAAGCCACAGCTTTGAGGTTTATGAAGTTAACAGAATAATTTGATTGACTTTCTGCCTATTAATTCAGAGGGCTATGCATTATTCAGATTACTGGAATAGATGAACACATTTACTTTATTCTAAACTTCACTCCCACTGCACTGATGAGACAAGCACTCTCCATATAACATTTTAATTTAGTTTTATGTTGCCACTAAAACATGCTTCTAGAGGTACTGCGCTATTTCAAATTCACAGAAAACCCAAAAGACAAAGCAGGGTTGGGGGGCTTTTGCTTTTTCAGTATGCAGCTTAATAATGCTGAACAATGCTTTACTTTAATTATTTTTAAGCATCTCAAAACTTCTCCTTTGTGATTTTATGTTCCTTCCTTGCAGAGCAGTAAAAGCCCATTAGCAAGTCGCCCCTATTGAATGCGTTGTGAGTGCTCTTTTTATGAAACTAAGAAAACTGTACCTTGGCTTATAAAAAAATATGTTGATATATTTTTGACATATGAATATATATTATTCATGTTTTGCTAAGACATAAGTAGCAAGCTTCAAGTCCTTCCTGCAGGAAGGCAGCTCCCATTGCACAGCTGTCCCAGGCACCTGCACACCTACAAAGTGTCTAAACACAAACAAACCTAAACCGCATTTCATGGAGCCCATCAGGTTCTTTGATGCAGGGTTTCAAGGCAGGGGGAGGGGGGG